>NC_041046.1:45176456-45278956 GCF_900634775.1 Gouania willdenowi
CATTGTTTACTATAGAACCAGAATTTAAATTAATAGGCTTCTTCTTCATTTGTATTATTCCTTTGTTTATTTCATTCAAGGTTTATTTTTAGTTAAATTGCATTGTTTTGAATATTTTATCAAGGAATTCTTTTGACAATGAAAAATAAAAGGAAAATAATACAGTATTTTGTAGTTTTGTTCCCAAAAAAAAAAATTTGTCTACATTCCCATTTTGTAAAATAAATCGTGAATCGAATCGTATCGGGAGTTGAGTGAATCGTATCGGTAAAAAAAAAAAAGCTCATATTGAACATCTCCAGTGATAACACTTGTTCAAACTTTTTCTAGTATTCCACACTATAAAATAAGTAATAAAAGTAAGTTTGATTCATGCTGATATTGTATTGGATTGTTTGTATTGACTAATACTCAGGTGTGTGTGGTACCAGAGGAGGTAAAGTCGTGGCACTAATAAATCAAAACAAAGGAGTCTACTTCTCTACAAACAACATGTGTAACTTTCTCCCACTGTTTTCCCAGGATGCATCAGTGACTCAGGCCACCAGAGGAATCACAGAAACCGTGGGCGAGTACAACCCGTTCTCTGCGTCTGAATCAGTCAGTTTGTGTATTTTTTTAAAGGAATTCTCACAGACGTATTCATAGTTTACATGTTTTCATTCATTATTTCTGTTAATATTCATTGGCTTTCATACAGGGACACATCACTGGAACAACCATCCCCATATCTGCAGCTTCCACCCAACCAGCCGTACTGCAGGCGTCTGTGGAGCAGAGCCCCAAAGTATGTCAATAGATCATTCACATTCTGTCTCTCCTAGATCTGCATGGCAGGATCCATTATTTAATCATATGCATATGAGTTTGATGCTATCCAAACAGAATTTAACATTTTAGTCATTGTGCGTGACCAGACTCATACCACGCATGATTTTTGGCAAGGAAACTAAACATCTTTCAACCTAAAACTGCATAACTGCCTGTTTTTATTTCATATCTGCAATTTTTCAGGGAATAGACTACAGTGCAGGATTCATAATTGTCCCAATAAGTCCCAGAAATGAATCCATTTGGAGAAAATTTGTGCCAAAATATTGTGCAAAAAAAATCAAAATAGTAAATAAATGGACTTGATTTATATAGTACTTTTATCTCTACGTCCCAAAGAGCTTTACACATCAACTCATTCACACACCAACAGGACTGAGCTGACATGAAAGGTGCTGGTCAACCACTGGGAGAAACTTAGGGTTTAGTGCCTTGCCCAAGGACACTTCGACAGGTAGACTAGGATTGGACCCCCAACCTCTCGATCAGAAAACTATCTATCTATCTATCTATCTATCTACAGTATCTATAGTTATCTATCTATAGGTGTAGATATATATATATCCATCTATCGACTATCTATACATCTATCTTTCTGTCTATCTATAGGTGTATATATATCTATTTAGAGGTATCTATCTATAGGTATATCTCTATCTATAGTTATCTATCTATAGTTATCTATCTATTTATAGTTTTTTATCTATCTATAGTTATCTATAGTTATTTATAGTTATCTATCTATAGTTATCTATAGTTATTTATAGTTATCTATTTATCTATAGTTATTTATAGTTATCTATCTATCTATAGTTATCTATAGCTATCTATCTATCTATAGTTATCTATAGGTATATTTCTATCTATAGCTATCTATCTAGGTATATGTCTATTTATCTATAGTTATTTATAGTGATCTATAATTATATGTCTATCTATCTATATTTATCTATCTATTTATAGAGTGCAGGAATTGACTAAATTCTGGTTTCTCTGAACACCAGTTTTAAAATGAATTATAATAATTTTAGGAAGTGTTGGGTGGAGCTCCTATCCTAGTTGAATAGTGTCCGTACGCAGGTATCTGCTGCTACTGCTCAGATGATCAGACAACAGGAGGAGCTGGAGAGGAAAGCAGCTGAGCTGGAGCTGAAGGAGCAGGAGATGCAAAACAACAGAAGTTCAGGGCGAGCGCTGAACCCTGGAGGTACAGGAGATGTTTATTATGGATGTGTTTACAGGATGGTCCTGATGCTTCTACTGTGTGTCTGATAGAAAAAGAGAACAACTGGCCTCCTCTGCCTAAATGCTGCCCCATAAAGCCGTGCTACTATCAGGACTTTGATGAGGAAATCCCTCCAGACTTTCGTAAAATCTGCAAAAGGATGTATTACCTCTGGATGTGTACGTAACCCTCAGCATGTTCTCTCTTATTATTAGTATTATTATTATTATTACAATGGAAGGCTTGTCAACTTCTATCACAGTGATTCAGCATTTGGAATCTAACCAATCTAAGCATTATTACTAACATTTGTATATATTTTTATTGTTTGTGTTTGTGGTATATTTTTCTTTCATTTTGAGTGTTTCTGGTGCCATTTTTGTGTATTTATCTAATTTTTTTTTGTGTTTCATTGTGATTTTGTATATTTTTGTTTTTGTTGTCATTTTGCATTTCTTTGTTACTTTTGTGTGCAGTCATCTTCTGAATTTTCTCTTCAATTGTGTGTTTCTTGTTATTTTGTTTTTTTTTTTCTTAATTGTTTTTGTGTTTTGTTGTGATTTTGTAAATGTATTGTTATTTTTGTGTATTTTTTCAGTCATCTTCTGAATCTTTGCATCATTTTATGTATTTTTGGACTCATTTTGTATATTTTTTTGTGTTTCGTTGTGATTTTGTGTATTTGTGTGTTTTTGTTATTTTTGTTATCATTTTGCTTTTTTCCTATTATTTGTGTTTATTTTTGCAGTCATCCTCTAAATTTGTCTGTAATTTTGTCTGTTTTTTTGTATATGTTTCTATATTTTTTGTGCTTTTGTTGTCATGCTGTGTATTTTTGTCACTTGTTTATAATTTAGTTTATATTTGTCTCTCATTTTGTCTGTTTTTGTGTCATTTTGGTGTCATTGAGTATGTATTTTTTCTCCTCTTTTGTGTTTTGTTGTCATTTTGTTTATTTCTATGTCATGTATTTGTAATTTTGTGTATTTTTGTGCGTTTGCTTTTGGGGGCTGCAAAATTAATGTTTCTAGGGACGCACGATATTGGCGATTTGGCCAATAACTGATATTTCTTACTGCAGTAGTGGAATTAGCAAACAGAATTATTCTGAAGACTCTTTTTCATGTTGGCCCACTGGTAATTGCAGACAAAGCTGAAAATTAAGTAAAATCAGCAATTATTCTTTTGCAAAATCATAAAATACTTCCGTCGTCATGTAAAACACATTGTATTTATTTATGAAAATGGTTTTTAAACTGAACAATGAATAATAAGAGAGCTAAATGAGACGCATGTGTGTGTCGTCAGTCCACAGTGCGACCCTGTTCCTGAACGTGCTGGCGTGCCTGGCGTATTTTATCAGTGACTCTAGCCGTGGCGTGGACTTTGGTCTCTCCATCGTCTGGTTCATCATCTTCACCCCGATGGCGTTCATCTGCTGGTACCGGCCTGTGTATAAAGCCTTCAGGTTGGTTGTCTTTGTTCTACTGAGACACACATGTACTGTACATGTTGACTATTTAAGAAGACTTGAGCCCATGTTACGTTTACAACCTCTAACATCAGCTTGTGTCTGTTTGGCTGCTGCAGGTCCGACAGCTCCTTCAGCTTCTTTTTCTTCTTCTTTGTTTTCTTTGTCCAAGTGGCCGTCTACATCATTCAGTGTGTGGGGATTCCTAGTTGGGGCAACAGGTGAGTGAGTCGGAGGGCTTCAGCTGAGGGAGATTCCCACACGTGTGAATGCATCATAGTTGTGACACTTTTTTTCTCTTTGAGTTGCTTTGATTGGTCCGTATTTTTAATGTCTAAGTCCAGTGCTTCTCAATGTGTATGGCCTGCACCCCCCATGACAGGTGGGGTGCGACAAACAGAAGGACATTTTTGATTTCATGCTAATCTTCTTAAAGCTGCGGTATGTGGAATTGTGAGACTTTTATGGAAGCAACCATGCTTCCCCCTCCACTCCCTGCATCCTCATAAACGTGCACAACTGTCAAGCTATTAGCGACTTTTTCTCAATGGACTAGTGAAAAATGTCGGGACTTTTTCTTGTGTTATTGGAGAGTGTTCTGGTGTTTTAGAGACTCTGACACGAAAGCTCGAATCACTCAAGATGGAGCGGCTGATTTTCCCACGCCACAAAGCTCACAGGCGTCCGGACTGCAAATGAATTGCGTCTGTTCTCTCCACCATAGATATGCTTCTCTTAGGTTTACATGTGATTTATTCTGTCTGTTCTCACTTGCATCACCTGCATAAAAAACAAATGTAAAAGTGCAATAATAAAAAATACAGGAAATAACGGAACATTTTTGAAATCTGTGCCAAAAAGCTTAAGAAAACCAAAAAAAGAAACTTTTTTAAAGGTAGGGTAGGTAATTTCCTCCTGATACACATTTTAAGTTTTTGGTTGAAATTGTCTTTATGTCCTGACAGAAATGAACATCTTATGTTCTCTGTAAAAGGAACAAAGAAAATCCATCATCTGTAGCAGCTGTAAATCTGTAATAACTTCGACCAATGAAAAAGACCAATCACGTCTCCCTGCTTGTTCTCGACCCCTCGCGTGCACAAGCTCACACTCAAAGCGCGTCACCGCTGACAGAGTTAAAACAGTTTTTAGTCACATTTTTTAACATATATGATGATAAAGTCTAGTGTTTACATCGTCTCATTCAGCGATAAGTAGTTTCTACACAATACAAGCGATGAGCTGAGGTCTGCTTTTGGAGCATGGCGCTCGTGTATGTGAGTGAGGGGTGTGGCTTTAGAGGGATCATAGAGGGGAGGGGGGTGAAGGCGGCGCCCTCGGAGGGTGCTACATTCAAAATCATGCTCGCTTTCAAAAATTACCTACCCTGCCTTTAAGTCAGCTAATAAAATTGTGTTTATTGTTCCGCTCCATGTGAAGTACATGCTGATGTAAATGATTATTTTTACACTTTAATAACACATTGTTGTTGACAGTGGTTGGATCACATCGATCAGCAACATTAGAGCTAATGTGGCGGTGGCTGTGGTCATGATGGTAGTGGCTGGTTTTTTCACCGTTAACGCCGTCCTGGCTGTGATCCTCCTGAAAATAGTGAGTATTCCATTTATTTCTGGCTGTTAATCTGGTTATTATTAATAAAAGTGTTCTAGTTACTAACTAAGGCTATTTGTCTATGTGGAGGTAATATTGTGTGACACAGATATTACCCAAAATGCCCATTGCCCAAAATGCAATTCTACGTGAATTGCATAGATTTACAGTAAACTATGATTAAAAAATGATTAACGTCATGACGATCTGAAAAAAAACCCAACACATTAATCATTGTGTAAATTACTAAATAGCTCAGTAGTAGATATTTCAGTCCCTCAATGTTCACAAATTCGATGAAACTCAGTTTTTCAATACCTATATCTCTTTTTTTCGAAAATCCTGCAATTTCTCTCAAACAAACCCAAAAAGATTTCCTCTAAATTACACAATATCTAGTCACAAAATTGTTGTCGGTAATGTACTTTTAAACATTGTGTTTCATGCTCAGTTTTTTCAGTTTCTCTTTATTATAGGCAATAGTTTAAAAGTGTTGTAAATCTAGTGCATGTAAACTTTAGCTTTTTCCATTACAGTGTTTTGCAAAATAAAAGCAATATTTCAAAAAATTCAACAAAGTATACAGTAATTGTGCTGTTTTAATATATTTCAATATGGAAACATATGAAAATCCTCCTCATGAAAGCGTTAAAACTTTAACAATATAGAGGCAAAAACATTAAACTGTTTTTTACGAGCAGCTTTTTACATTATTTAACAGCTTTTTAGATCATTTACTCATGATAACTTGTGGTGCTTTTGGTTGCTCTAAATAATCAGTAAAAGTTAAAGATGTTGATGTAAACCTCTTTTCTTTACCAAAAGATGATGAAGCTGCGTCCCAAAAAAAACAAACAAATCTGTGACTGCAGGGGGCGACAGTTCCAACTCTGCTGTTTGGTAGTAGATAATGAAACAGAGAAGAAGAGCTCTCCTAACTCTCCCTCAAACAGTGCATGGTTGACTTGCACTAAGGGAGTTTAAAGGATCCCTTTAGAGTCGAGCCCTCAGCATGTATCAGTTAGACGTGGAAATGCAAACTAGTGATCAATAATGTTGGACCTTTATTTTCTATTATCAGATGTTTCCACTTCAGTAAATACAATCAATCCTGATGAAGTGTTGCATGTGCAGATCTACAATCTTTAAAAAGTTCTTAATTATCCACATTGATAACTAGCATCTCTGCCGTTGCACCAGGTTCACTCTAAGTACAGAAGAACAGGCGCCAGTTTCTCCAAAGCCCAGAATGAGTTCTCCCAGGAAGTCCTGACCAACAGAACCGTCCAGTCTACCGCAGCCTCCGCCGCCGGCGCCGCCGTCCAGGGGGCGTTTGGCAGGAACCAAGAGAACTGAGCCAACCTCCTACTTTCTACGGCTCCAGGCTAGTGTCCTCACACAGACATGCCACGCTAGCTTCATAGCAAACATGAAGGGTGGGGGGTTTGTTTGATCAAGAGAAAATGATCTAAAAACAGCAAACATCAGACAAGAGTTTTTCTGTGAAATGTTAACATAGTTCATGTCTCATCCAACATTAGGAAGAAGTTCAATTCAACCTTATTTAAATAGCACTTTGAGATGACTTTGTTGTAATTTACGCTAAGTTCAACGAGCTAAGATTGTATAGTTGGCCTTTTGTCCGTGGTTTTCCTTCTCTACCATCTTACACTGTTACATGGACCGATGGAGATTCTTAGGACCAACTAGTGCTTTAACAGGAAACTGAGTGGCTTTGACTCAAATAATCTAAAAGCATTGTTAGTGAAAAAGGTTTTACACAAAGGACTTTCTAAACTTCATCAGAACTAAATTTAATATCCTTTCCTTCTTCCCATTGGATTCTGTATTAGTGCTCTTATAGACATTGGTCACACATACAGTATAAAGTCTATAATGTTTGTATAATTTCCTATGGTCCAACATCTGTTAGGAACCTGATCACCAACATCTGACAAGGGCTGCAATGGGGCGGAACATTTCCACGAAACTTCCATGGGACTTACAGCTCAGGAATTTTAGGAATATTTATAATGTATAAGCTTTTAATTCATTTCAATTCAACTTTATTTATATAGTGCAAATTACAACAATAGTCATCTCGTAGTGCTTATTAAATATTACGTTCTGAAGAAAAACCCAACAAATCCACAGGAACATTCATCAGCTACAGTGGGAAGAAAATATTCCCTTTTAATGGGAAGAAATCTCCAGCAGAACCGTGTTCAGAGGTGTCTGTGTAGTTATTAAAAAAGTGTATCATAACTAAACATTAATATTGGCATCCATTTAAAAATGATGTTTTATTCTTAAATATCAGCATTAGTTTTTTGTTGCCTAACCAACTCCAAAAGGGACGAAACATTTCAGGAATTTTGGAAATATTTAAATTCATAAACTTTTAACGGAAATTATTGAATTAAATTAGCTCAAAATTGAGAGTAAATTAAAAAAAAAAAACTGTATCATATTCAAACAAATATTAGCATCCATTCAAAATAACAATGTTGTTTTTCACTGCAGGAAATTTCATAAAATGGGCACAAGGTTTACATGATAATTATGATGTTAATAAAAACAGAAATACTTTGAAATATTATATAGGACTATAATAAAACATTTCTGTTGATTTAGAGTCATTTTAAAGTTTTTTTTAAACAGCAGTCATGGCCAGACAGTTCTACCACATGATATTTTGACAATTTAAATAACAGAATAAATTACACAAATAATTTAATAACATGAAAACATTTTTTAAAAATTAAAGTAAGTATATATATATGCTAAGTTACTACATATTTGCTATGTTTTTATGCATTTAAACCTTTTTTAACCAAAAGAAATGTAGTTGGACACTTATTTCATTGACTGAAAATTGGAAGTGATGATAAAAAAAAACTATCATATTAAACATAAATAAAATGTTCAAAAATGTTGAATTATCTTAAATGTAATGCACTCTATTTCTTCAGTAACTAAAAACATATCTTCCTCTCTTTGTTCCCTACAGCGCCACACAAATCTGGAATATTACGCACCGCAGATTTGAACTTATTCAGCGTTTCTAAGCACAGACCCAAGAATGTTCCACCGTCTGACGAAGAAGGATTTAGTTTCTGCACAGATGAGTGAGTCGGTGCAGAGACGTGTGTTTTTACAAGTTAGTCAAGATATCCAAATATATTAGCATAGAGATCAGCTTTATGCTACTTGTGGAAGGATTCCCTGTTATGTAACTTGTTACGCTGCTGAGCTTTTCATATTTGAACAAGTTTAACCATTTCTAAGGCTTTTGTTTGAGCTATGGATTAATGAAGGTGACGGGATGAAGGGAACTGCCGTTTATATTCATTAAACTTTTTAATTTTGTGAAGGAGTTTTTATAAGAAGATTAAAGGTGTGGTTTTAATGGGATGTTTTTAAAAAATATTATTTAATGTGGAGTTTTACAAAATGCTTGTTGTTTTCTGCTGTAATTTAGGTATACATAAATAGACCTGTACCCTTTATTTAAACAAGTATCTGAGATAATTTAAAAGCATTAAAATGACCTTTAAAATATGCAACAAAGAGCAGAAAGAACACACTATCTTTACGTTGTTTATGTATTTCCTTGTTTTTCCCGAAGAATTAGGTATTCAATATTCAATTCTGTCTCCGCTGCTGTTTGTAGGAAGCGGTATTTTGTTGTCTTTACATGTGAATATTTATATATCGATATTTACTATTGATTTGACACTGAATAACATTTAGATGAAGTATTAGTGCCTTAACTCTTGATTCTGTTTGTCCACTGTTAGGTTTTTATAGTACGGTGATGTTTTCCTCTTATATTCATTCTGTGTATTAAGATATATTTGTACATAATTGTTACCTAACTTAACAAAGGGCCTTTGTTGAAT
Source organism: Gouania willdenowi (assembly GCF_900634775.1). Lineage (NCBI taxonomy): Eukaryota > Metazoa > Chordata > Actinopteri > Blenniiformes > Gobiesocidae > Gouania > Gouania willdenowi. The sequence goes on from NC_041046.1 coordinate 45,185,500, forward strand.
ATTTGTTCTGACATTAAACAGTTGTTACATTCTGAGGTTGTTTCTTAAATAATTGAGTATTTCAAGCTACGTGCTGAGCTTTTCTGATAAATGGCATTTTAGATCATTTACAAAATACTTGCTTTTGCCAGCTAGAGTTTATTTGAAAATAGAAGGAAAAAGACGGAATAAAAGCCACATGAATTTAGATTTTAACCGATTTGGTTTCAAAATGTAACAAACAAAGGACAAAGTTGGCTGCATAAAATGGTATATCTTTACTTGTACATTGAAAAATATGTTGTTTGTCATTTATTGCTTGGGATAACAACTGAAAACATTTGTTGGACATTTGTGAACTTATTCCCTAATAAAAACACTTTCTAAAATAATAATTGGAATTTAAAATTGGTGTGGTAAATAAAGACAGGAGATTTGATGTATAACAGCTTAATTATAATGACCAAATAATTTATACAGCATTACAGGTTTTTCGAAATAAAATATTTTTGAAAGAGATCTTCTAAATACTTTGCAAACAAATATCATTTATTGTATGTAAATTATGAACTGTATTTAAACTTGTTTTACGAAGTGGTTTTGCGTTTAATGAGCTCCGTTTTTATTATTTTATAATTATTGTATTTGCAGCAGGAAGTTTAGTTCTGTGATTAAGCCTGTGATTGGTGAACCGAGCCTAGCAGTAGGCGGGACTTCCTGTAACACGGGCCAACCAGAACACACACCTCCGGTTTCTTCGGAGGTTTCCATGGCAACAGCTTTTAGTGTCGATCATACCCAAGATGGCCGACGACGAGCAATCCTTGTCGGTAAGTGCACAGCCAAAGCAAACCTTTATTTTTGTTTATATGTATAAAGTACACGTACAAACATGCCAATCAGTGAAATGTTTTTAGTTTACTGGGTCATGATCTAAGTGTGTGTAGCATTTAAACGCGCTACAGTGTATGCTAACGCACCGAGTAGGAGCTAACTTAATAATGCTGAGGCTAATCTGTCATTAATGCTCAGTTTAAATCATGAACACTTAGTGCAACAGCTGATGTTGTTAAAGCAACTAAAATACAACATTCTGTTGATGTTTATTGTTAGGCATGATGATAGAAAGAACATTCATATTAAATTAAAATTTACGATTTTTGGTTAAATGATAAGAGCTGCAACTCATTATTTTCGATTAATCGGTCAATAACTTAATCTGATTATATATATATTTTTTATTTAATTATTATTATTATTTGTACATTTCTTGAGCGGCTGTAATGCAAGTAATTATTCCCTGGGATAAATAAAGGACTAAATATAGCCATGCATTTGCAATATACACAAAAATAAATGTAATACGATATAATAATATATAAGTAAAATACAAATAAATAAATCCTAATATATAATACTATATAAAACACATATGGTATAGATATAAATAAAATCCTGCAATGATAATGCACTTATTTTGATAATTTTGTATAGCAAGTTACAAGTTAGCCTTAGTTATTATTATGACATTCTTCAAGAGCATTTATTGTTGAATTTTAACAAAAAATGATGCTTTTGTTTCCGTGCAGCCTAAACGCTGGTGGAAAAAAATGTGTAAATCATCTCCTGGAAAGAAAGACCAACTGTTTCAGTTTTTTTTTTTTTTTTTATTTTTTTTTTTTTTTTGTGAATTGAATAATGATGTAACTTTCACTTTTTAGGAAGCAGCTGAGCTCTCAGTCTGGAGCTGTTCTTGTTTACAAGTACAGATACAGTCACCAAATCAGTACATTTTAGTGATAGAGTAACTCACATTTCAACATATTTATTTAAGGTGAAGCATTATTTGTTTAGGAGTGGCAAAAGTTAATAAAATAAATAATAAAATCAAAATCAAATAAAATCAAATGGTGATTTATTGTTGTCACTCTGCTGTGCCCGCTTTTAAACTACAGGCATTTTAGGGCCACATTGACAATTTTTTTTAAATTTCATTATGTTATATATTCTGAGGAAAGCACTTGTAATATTATGGGAATAAAGTTATAATCATACAAGATAAAAATCTCTATCAAAACCTAAACTGAAGTGTAACTTCACAAAGCGTGAGGATTTGTTTTTTTTTTGGATTAAATTATTACCCTATTCTCATAATATTATGACCTTACTGTCATAACATTACACATTTTTTTCTTGTAAATCACAACACTTTTATTTCAATATAACTTTTTACTACAAAAAAACACAAAACACATAAAATTACAATAAAATTACACAAAGACACGGAAATATACAGAAAACAACAAAAACACAGGAAATTAAAAAATTGAGAATAACATTTAAGGAAAATATTTAAAAATTACAACAAGGACATACAAAATCAAAACAAAAATACACAAAATGACAACTAAACGTTCCAAAATGACAATGCAATTACACAAAAAGACAGAAATATACACAAAAAACTACAAAAATTCAGAAAATGTCTCCAAGAACGCACAAAATGACAAAAAGAACACACAAAAGAGGAACAAAAATAACAATACTTTACAAAATGGCAACAAAAAATACACAAAATTACTAAAAACTTAAAAACAATGACAAAACCACACAAAAAGACATCTTTTGTCTTGTGATTTTTTTCTTATAAATTTATTCTCAGCTTTTATTTCTTTTTCAATGTGACCATAAAATGCAATTCTACTTTTAACCATTTACCTGTTTGTTTGTTTGTTTGTTTGTTTGTTTCAGCTTCCTGTTGCCACAGAAGCCAAGAAGCGTCATGCACCTAAAGGTACAACATTTTAAAGTGTGTGTGATATAGTGTAACACGGGGTTGTAATTCCACAGTCAGCCTGCAGAGGTCACCCTTCCCTCACTGATGATTGCGGATCAATTTCTCATGTTTTTCTGACTTTGTTGTTTATTATGAGCATATTTGTAACCATAAAGACGTGCTAATGCCCCATTAACCACTTAATGCTGATGCATATGGATCTTTATTTGTTTGTAATGCTTTGTAATTATCACCATTACTCCTGAGAAGGGAAGCCCAGTGGAAGCAATTAGATACATGTTATTTTTTACACATGACAAGGCATAAATACACCAAATGACTCATTAAACACACAACATTACAACAAAATCACACTAGGAGACAGAAATATACACAAAAGAACAACATATTTACAGAAAATGTCTCCAAAAATGCACAAATCGAGAATAACATTTAAAAAAAAATATACAGAATTACAACAGAAATTCACAAAATGACTACAAAAACACACCTAAATCATGATAAATATACAAAATGTCTCCACAGAGACACAAAATGGCAAGAAAATCACACAAAGACAGAAATATACACAAAACATCCACAGAAATACAGAAAAATGTCTCTAAAAATGCACAAATTGAGAAGAATATTTCAGAAAAATATAGAAAATGACAATAAAAACAAACAAAGCAGCAAATATATACAAAATGTCTCCATAGACAAAAAATGGCAACAGAATCACACAAACATACAAAAAATGGCTCCAAAAACGCATAAATGGAGAATAAATTTCAGATAAATATACACAATTACAATAAGAAAACACAAAATACACATACTGTATACCAGCCTGTGATTGGCTGATCTGGTTAGATCTATGAAGCTAAGCAGGTCTGGTCCTGGTCAGTAGATGATGGAGACCACTGAGAGTTCCAGGGGCCACAGTGGGGGACAGTCACTGCAGTGGTATCTGTCATTGTGTCCATGGGCAAGGCACTTCACCCACATTGTCTAGTGTTAATGTAGTGTGTGAGTGAGTGTTGGTGGTGGTGGGAGGGGCCTATGGTTCACTATGGCTGCCTCGTTTCCATCAGTCCGCCTGTCAGCTATGGCTACAATAGTAGCTTACCACCACTAAGTGTGGAGTGAAAGAATAATGCCTTAATTCTGAGAGCGACTTTGAGTGTCTATGATAAAGTGTTATATAAAATTGATGTATTATTATTATGAGTAATTTTGTGTACTTTTGGTATACTTGTGTTTTTGTTGTTACTTTGTGCGTCTCGCTTTTGTTTTACGTGTCTGTTCTGTTTTTTATGTTTCTGTTGACTTTTGTATATTGTGCAAAAACATACAGATCAATTATAAAATCTCAGAAAAAATATACAAAATGACAACAAGATCACACAAAACAAAAAAAACACACAAAATGACTAAAAAGTCAAAAACAAAACCACACATGAAGACAAAACTTTGTTCTTTGTTGTATTAATGCTCAGATTGGCATGAATATTAATGTGTCCATCAGATCAAATAATCACATATAAAAGCTTCACTGATTGAATTGAGATTTTAAACAACTTCAAGCATGAAACGTGTTTGAATTCACCTCCTTGTGTTTGATTTGAAACGTGCACGTTTCCTTCTGCTACAGGCTAAAACAATTTGAGTTTAATAAATGTGTGAAACAGTTGAATAATCTCAACACAAAACACAAGCATGTGAAAGTAATTACTCCAAACCTTTAGACCACGTCGTAATTGTGCCTGTGAGGCTACAAAGTAATATCTTTAATGTAATTGCAATAACAAGAGTTTTTAGAGTTGTTTCAAGCGTAAAATTAATCACAAAAAGTATCAGCTCAAATACAAACCCTGTTATTGGTGGTTTACAAAGTAAGAGCCACTATCAACTGTTAAAAAAGAAACATGTCACTGTTTGATCCTCACATCAAAGCAGTTACACACACAAAATGTTTTTTAACATGAGGTTTTTGGATGGACAACTGGTGACCCACTGGTCCAACGCGTAATGTGGAGGAAAGCGTTTATAAGAGTAGAATATTAATGTGTGGACAAAATGTGCAGAAAAGTCATTGAAATTTGATGGTGAAGTGGCAAAAATAGAAGTTATGTATCACTTTGAGATTTCTAAATGCAAAGTGCTTTACAAATTAAAGTTTTTTTTATTATCATATTATAAAAAATGCAATAAAATGAGCAAAAATATGGCAAGAAAAACTGATGAAAATAGGTTAAACGAGAACATGGACACATTTCTTCTGTATCTCGTCTGGTGTTGAACAGTAGCTCAGCTCTGCAGCTCTATGTGGGCCAGCAGAGTTTTACTGATATTTTGTTATTCTCTGATAAAACTTCCCAAGTAATTTTCATCATATTTTTCATTAGGTTCTCCACATGTGTCCTTTGATCTCAGCATGGCTCCTCCCCCCCTGTAGCACACGCTTAAAGCACATGGAAGGCAAAGCCCTCTTAGTCTGAGCAGATCACATGGAACAATGGGTGAAAGATTTCCTCTTTACACTTTGGTAGAAACACACATCTCACACATCCCCGTATCTCCTCTCCATGTCGGGTCTGCTTTTGTGGACGTGGACTCTGGAGAACCAAAGGAGCACAGCTGAAACATCCAGACAAGAATATTATTGCTGTCTCAGCAGGAGGAAAGCGGATTAGGATAGAAATAGAAACAGAAAGCCATCAGAGTTTTTGAAGCTCATCCAGCGATGAAGAGGATGCTGGTGTGAAGATGATGGAACAAGTTCTGCTTCTGACAGATGCTAACGGCTAAAAAAGAAGGATGCTCACACTGTATTTACACTGATTTAATGACGTCTCACATTTTATTTTAGCATTTGGTTTATCATCTGCATTATTTCACTGAGGCTTCATTGGTTAGGCTAATACTAGGCTAGTGCTAATGCTAATACTAAGTTCGTGCAAATGCTAGGTTAATTCTCAGTTAATGTTATTGCTAGGGTAATACTAATGCTAATGAAATGCTAAAGTTTGGCTATTACTATCTAATACTAATATTAGGCTAATGCTATGTTAATGCTAATGCTATGATAATGCTAGTAAATGTTAATGCTAAGCTAATGTTAATATTAGCTAATGCTAGCTAATGATAATGTTAGAAAATGTTAATGCTAATGCTAGCTAATACTAATGTTGGGCATTGCTATGCTAATGCTGCTGCTCGGTAATGCTAATGTTATGCTAGGCTAATGTTAATAATAATAATAATGCATCAGTTTTATATAACACTTTATCATAGACACTCAAAGTCTGTTTACAGAATTAAGGCATTATTCTTTCACTCCACACTTAGTGGTGGTAAACTACTATTGTAGCCACAGCTGCCCTGGGGCAGACTGACGGAAGCGAGGCTGCCATAGTGCGCCATCGGACCCTCCGACCAACACTCACTCACACACTACATTCATACTAGGCAATGTAGGTGAAGTGCCTTGCCCAAGGGCACAATGACAGATACCACTGGGTGACTGCCACCCCACTGTGGCACCTGGAATTCTCAGTGGTCTCCCATCCAACTACTAACCAGGCCCAGACCTGCTTAGCTTCCGAGATCTAACGGGATCGGGCAATGACAGGCTGGTGTGGCCTGTTAGATTAATGTTAATGCTAATGCTAGTTAATGCTACTAATAATAATAATGCTAGCAGATGCTAATGTTAGCTAATGCTTGCTAATACTAATGCTAGGTTTATGTTTATGTTTATGCTACTGCTAGCTAATGCTGATGCAGTGTTCAATAATGTGGCCCAGCACCTGCATCCTCACAATTATTCATTTATTCGTTCATTTTTTCTCACATTTTATTTTTAGCATTTGGTGTGATATATAACAGTATTACCAGAATAAAAGGTGTAGTTTTTAACCCCTTGAAGAAGAAGAAGAAGAAGAAATGTCCCACTTGTCTGAAAAGGTGAAGCGTAGCAGTGTGTGGATTGCTGAGGTGCTTCAGCCTCTCCTTTTGTGCTGCTCATTCCTCAGCCTTCCTCTTTAAAAACCTCTCTGTTCTGTCACAAAAGCACCTGGCTCGTGAGAAACATTGTTGCCCTGGCAACAGGGAGAATATATCTCAACCTGTCAAGATATTAGAAGAGGGGAGGGGGAGGGAGAAAAAAAATCAGTTTTTGATTCAAAAAGTTGCTTACAAGGTGACATTTAGTGTGCGACTGGTGAACTGATGACATTTGGCCTCAGGTTTCCAGTTGAAGTGTTAACATCTATGTTAACGCTCTGAGATCAAAGAGTGGCGTGTCTGCAGAGAGACGTTTATTTATTCAGCTGTCAAAAAAAGACTACATTACAACACAGACAACTTAGTAGGAAATAAGATTTAAGAGCAATGCTAGCTTTGTGTTAGCGTTCAGAGCACAGTCGCACTAATGGATACAGAAGGAAGACATTCTCAGGATTATTTATTCATATGTCGACTAAAGTTGCCCTTGGCTAACACATAAAGTCTTTTTCAACTGATCGTTCCATCCTTGTGTTTTTATTCCTGCAGCTCCAGAACTTCCCATTGTGGAGAGGAGGAACTGGCTCATTCACCAACACTACATCCAGAAAGACTACGACACCTGTAAGGTAACATTAACCTTCTCTTTATGTCACATAACGCTGATGGAAGCACTGCTGCCCCAAGACATGGTTCTTTCTGTGTATGTTTAAGTGTACGTGTGAATGTATCTAATCACTAGTATGTGATAAAAATATATATTTATTATTTTACCAGAGAAACCTGTGAACAACAAAAATATACAAATAGCAGACACAGAACACAGTAGGAAAAATAACAGAGTTACAACAATATGAATGCTAATAATTCCTGTGCTTGTTGAATTCAGTTTCAGTTTATTTTGGACAAAAATGACGACCACAGCCACAAGATTAACAATAATAATAACTATAATTAATTATAATTATAATTATTATGATTGTTTTTCATCATAATAATTGTATTATTATTAATAATAATAATTCCTATTGTTTTTTATATGATTAATGATCATAATAATAATAATGATTTATTTATTATCATAAATGGACCAGTAATTAGGGGTGTGTATTGCAATGAATCTGACAATACGATACGATTCAAGATTTGCATGTCATATATCGCGATATCAATAATACAAATTTCACCTTTACAAGTACAAAATGTCATTAAATACATTTTTTTTTTTTTTTTACTTGTGAGAACAGGTAGATTGTAACTAACTGTAATCCAAGTACTAATATAAAAAACAAGTGGTATGTTTATGAAATTGTCAAATTAAATGTTTCACAAAAGTTCAACTTCAGCTTCTAAAACAGATTCTGATTCTGTTAAGTTCTTAAATTATTTTTAAAATGACCACATACGTCTGTTAAAGTGTCCAGTATGTTAATAATATGTAAATAAAGCTAAAAGTCATTGGAGTGAGGTAGTTTAACAAGGTCTGAAATATCACAATCTAATGCTGAATCGATATTTTCTTACAGCCTTAGTAGTAATAATAATAATGCTAACCATGTAGCCGCTCACATGCTTAAAGCAAACGGTCTCCTGCTCTGTTTCCTTGTAGGTGATCATCAAAGAACAACTGCAGGAGACTAATGGCATGTGTGAATATGCTATATATGTTCAAGGTGAGCTGTCGATTTTTACTCCTTCACGTTTAATGTGTGGGACATGGTAGACCCCCCCCCCCCTCACACTGCGTTTTATTGGACAGCTCTGATCCTGCGTCTTGAGGGTAAGATCCAGGAGTCCCTGGAGCTGTTTCAGAGCTGTGCCATCCTGAACGCCAGCAGCACCGACAATCTCAAGCAAGTGGCTCGATCACTGTGAGTCCCCAGCACCACCCTCCATAAACACACACCACTGATCCATACCTGTCAACTTTTGGATTTGAAAATAAGGGATATTTTCAGGCGCCCGCTATGAGCCGTCCCACCCCCCCAACCAAGCTCCAGTATCCCTGTGTACAAGAAATCTAAAATAACCACATGTCAATCACTCACTAAATACAATGAAAGGTCGACCTTTATTAACATTAAAATTCTGTAAACATTCCTACTAGGGCTGGTGATAGGGTCCAAATCTCATATCTCAATATATTTTCTCAAAATGGTGAAATATGATGTAAATCTCCATAATTCTATTTCAAATAAAGTCTGACCAGAAAGACAATTCTGGGATAAATTTGCTGATGCAAAATGCTACACAGGCTCATTTATTAACAAAAAGCTGATCAATATGTGACACTAAGGGACAGCACGTGTGAGTGAGTTCTGTAGTGTAGCTTGTTATGGGGAAGTTCTGGGTTAGTACGCACTCATTAATCATCTAACTGAGCTTTACATTCTGTTCAAAGAAGTCAAAGCAGTGACTCCTAAAACTAGTATTTTGATACAAAATAAGCTATTATATATACTGTATATATATAAAACTACAATATGTGTATATATATATAGTAGTTTTCTATATCGCCAAAATAGAAAACTCGATACATCTTGAATCTCGATATATTGCCCAGATCTAATTCCTAAATTATAATACAGCCTAAATTAAAACATAAATGGGTATATGAAGCACATTTGTTTAATATATATATACATCAACATCAAAGCGATTAGCAGACGCCTCTGAAGAAGACTGGCAGTTGACAGTCGAAAGATGTCATAAAGTCAAAATAACTGTCCTGAAAAACTATTGTCTGAATTAATGAAAGCTTAATATGTTATTAAAAAAAGAAGACAAAAAGATTACAAATTGATTTCAGACTAGAAAAACACAGAAAATACTAAAAAAACCCAAACTTCCAAACGAACAAAACAACAACAGTAATACACAAAATGACTCCAAATAACACAAAATGACAACGATAATACACTAAATTATTTAAAAAAAATAAACAAAATTACGGAAAATGATAACAAAAGTACACAAAAAGACAAGAAAAACACAAAAAATGACTCTGCAAACCCACAGTATTAACAAACAAGCAAAATGACAACATAAATACACAATATGACTCCAAAAAATACACAAAAGGACTATAGAAATGCACAAAAAAAACAAACATGACAACAACAAACACAGAATGACAGAAAAACTCACAAAATGACTATAAAACTCTTTGTTTCCTGTGTTAATGCTCAGTCATTTTTCTAAATGCTTTCTGGAATTACAAATTAATTTATTTCATTATGTTTAATTAATCATCTTTCATTGTTTTGACAGGTTTCTTTTGGGGAAGCACAAAGCAGCGATTGAGTTCTATTACGAAGCTGCGAGACTCAACGAGAAAGACTGGGTAAGAACAGGAGAGTTAGTGGCTTTGTCTTTTGGTTTCTAAGGGACTTTTTGATTCATAGCTCTGACGTCCTTCCCTTTGAAAGCACAGCATGGTGGGTTTCTTTCCACCACCATCGCATTTTTCACACATTAAGAATTCAAAGTTCCATTATCAAACCTTATGTTCCACGCCAACCATTCATCATTAACGCCTCTGTGCCTGCGTGTTCCAACAGATTCTCACATTTTTTACATTCAGAGCCTCTAAATGTCATATTTAATCGTCACACTAGTCAATCTAATCCTTTTTACTAGACTATTCTAGTTCATTTAGACCAGACATGGGCAACTGGCAGCCCTCAGTCTATATTCACGCGATCCCCAAAGTGTATGTACAAAATGACAGAAAAATACACAAAACAAAATACATTAAAAAAACCCACAAAGAATTACAACATTGCAGAAAAATATAGTAAAAGACAAGAAAAACACAGAAAATACTGCAAAAACCCTCAAAACTACTAAAAAAATGAACAAAACGACATCAGTAATACACAAAGTTACTCCAAATAACACAAAACGACAACGGTAATAGACATCCATCCATCCATCCATTTTCTTCCGCTTTTATCCGGGGCCGGGTCGCGGCGGCAGCAGTCTCAGCAGAGATGCCCAGCCCTCCCGATCCACGCACACCTCCTCCAGCCGTTCTGGGGGGACCCCGAGGCAACACCAGGCCAGCTCAGAGGCTACGCCCTGGCAAAGCTGCAGGTCCAGATGGAGTCTCCCCCAGACTACTGAAGACCTGTGCGCAGGAACTGGGACACCCCCTACAGCGTATCTTCAACCTGAGCCTGGGACAGGGGAGGGTCCCCCAGCTGTGGAAGACATCCTGCATCATTCCAGTCCCCAAGAAACCACATCCTGGGGAGCTGAACGACTTCAGGCCGGTCGCCCTGACGTCCCACGTGATGAAGACCATGGAACGGCTGCTGCTCCATCACCTGAGGCCACAGACCCACCACGCTCTCGACCCTCTGCAGTTTGCTTACAGGGAGAAGGTTGGAGTAGAGGATGCCATCATCTTCTTGCTTCACCGTTCTCTTTCTCACCTGGACAGAGGCAGTGGTGCTGTGAGGATTACATTTTTGGACTTCTCCAGCACCTTTAACACCATCCAGCCTCTGCTCCTCAGGCACAAACTGACAGAGATGGGAGTAGGATCAGACCTGGTGGCATGGATTACAGACTATCTGACTGGCAGACCTCAGTACGTCCAACTGGGGGACTGCAGGTCCGACACTGTTACCAGCAACACTGGAGCACCGCAGGGAACTGTGCTCTCTCCGGTCCTGTTCACCCTGTACACGTCCGACTTCCAGTACAACTCGGAGCTCTGCCACGTGCAGAAGTTCGTGGACGACACAGCCATCGTTGGCTGTATCAAGAGTGGACAGGAGGAGGAATACAGGGAACTGATCCAGGATTTCGTCACGTGGTGCGACTCTAACCACCTGCTCCTCAACGCCACCAAGACCAAGGAGATGGTGGTGGACTTTAGGAGAACCAGGCCGCACCTTGAGCCTGTCAACATCAAAGGTGACTGTGTGGAGGTGGTTCACACTTACAAATACCTGGGAGTGCAGCTGGATGACAAACTGGACTGGACTGCCAACACAGAGGCCCTGTGCAGGAAAGGACAGAGCCGTCTGTACTTCCTCAGAAGGCTGGCGTCCTTCAACATCTGCAAGAAGCTGCTACAGATCTTCTACCAGTCTGTAGTAGCGAGCGCCCTCATGTATGCAGTGGTGTGTTGGGGGGGCAGCCTCAAGAAGAAGGACGCTGGACGCCTGGACAAACTGGTGAGGAAGGCAGGTTCTGTTGTTGGCACAGAGCTGGACAGCCTTACATCTGTGGCAGAGAAACGGACTCTGAACAGGCTACTGTCCATCATAGACAATCCACACCATCCACTGCACAGCGCCATCTCCAGGCAGAGGAGCAGCTTCAGTGACAGACTGCTGTCATTGTCCTGCTCCACTGACAGACTGAGGAAATCGTTCCTCCCCCACGCCATGCGGCTCTTTAACAACTCTAGGGGGGGCGATAAAACCAACCATAGAACACTGGACTTAATGCTAATCACACCATGCACCCTCTGTCACACACGCACTTTATCACACACACACACACATCTACAAGTTGGACTCTAAGTATGTACAAACTGACCATTACGCAACTGTATCTTGCACACTGTCATCTGCACAACTGCACTTGAACTGGACTGGCAGACACTATACTGTATTTCGTTTTTATACCATTATATTTTACCTTTTACCTTAGTACTTTTTTTGCACTGTTTTAAATTTTTAAATTTTTACATTGTACTTTCCCTGCATGCCCCTGTGTTCCCATACCTGTAAGCTGCTGGAACTGTGAATTTCTCTTGGAGATGAATAAAGTATCTATCTATCTATCTATCTATCTATCTATCTATCTAATCCCTCCAGCGTGTCCTGGGCCTTCCACGAGGCCTCTTCCCAATAGGACATGCCTGAAACACCTCCCGAGGGAGGTGACCAGGAGGCATCCGAAACAGATGCCCGAGCCACCTCAGCTGGCTCCTTTCGACGTGAAGGAGCATCGACTCTACTCCGAGCTCCTCCCGAGTGACTGAGCTTCTCACCCTATCACGAAGGGTGCACCCAGCCACCCTGCGAAGGAAACTCATTTCGGCCGCCTGTATCTGTGATCTTGTCCTTTCAGTCATTACCCAAATCTCATGACCATAAGTGAGGGTAGGAACATAGATGATCGGTAAATTGAGAGCTTCGCCCCCCGACTCAGCACCCTCTTCACCACGACGGTCCAATACAGCGACCGCATCACTGCTGATGCCGCACCGATCCGTCTATCGATCTCACGCTCCATCCGACCCTCACTCGTGAACAAGACCCCGAGATACTTGAACTCCTCCACTTGAGACAAGGACTCTACACCGACCCAGAGAGGGGAAGCCACCTTTTTTTTGGTGGAGAACCATGGCCTCAGATTTGGAGGTGCTGATCCTCATCCCGGCTGCTTCACACCATGCTGCAAATCGCCCCAGTGCATGCTGAAGGTCCTGATTCCTCTGTAGTTGGAGCACACCCTCCGATCCCCCTTCTTAAAGAGAGGGACCACCACCCCGGTCTGCCAATCCAGAGGCACTGTCCCCAACTGCCACGCAATGTTGCAGAGACGTGTCAACCAAGGCAGTCCTACAACATCCAGAGACTTGAAGTACTCAGGACGAATCTCATCCACCCCCGGAGCCCTGCCCCGAGGAGCTTTCCAACCACCTCGGTGACTTCAGCCCGGGTGATGGGCGAGTCCACCTCTGAGTCCCCAGCCTCTGCTTCCTAATCGGAAAACGTGGCAGTGGGATTGAGGAGACCCTCGAAGTACTTTTTCCACCGCCCGACAACATCCCCAGTTGAGGTCAGCAGTTCCCCCCTGCACTGTAAGCAGTGTTGGTGAAGCACTGCCAGTTAGGTCTCCTTCTTCAGCTTGATGGCATCCCTTACTTCCGGGCGCCACCACCGGGTTCGGGGATTGCCGCCACGACAGGCACCAGAGACTTTACGGCCACAGCTGCGAAAAGCCGCATCAACAATGGAGCTAATACACATAATTACGGAAAATTACAACAAAAGTTCACAAAAAGACAGTACTAACAAATCTACCTATAAAAGCAAGGATTGTGTGTGTGTGTGTGTGTGTGTGTGTGTGTGTGTGTGTGTGTGTGTGTGTGTGTGGTGTGTGTGTGTGTGTGTGTGTGTGTGTGTGTGTGTGTGTGTGTGTGTGTGTGTGTGTGTGTGTGTGTGTGTGTGTGCGTGCGTGCGTGCGTGCGTGCGTGCGTGCGTGCGTGCGTGCGTGCGTGCGTGCGTGTAAATTAATAAAATTAAAATAAACATTTTATTTTAATTTTATTAATTATTTTTTATTAATTAAAATAAACATTTTATTTTAATTTTATTAATTTACACACACACAGTATTAATAATAAAAATATACTAAATGAGTAAAATAAAACTAAAAACTAAACAATATTTATACAAAAAGTACACAAAATGACAACAGAAATGCACTAAACTACACTAAAAAAGATACAAAAATACACAAAAAGAATCCAAAAACATTACAAAAACGCGGCATCAAGGAAAGGCGATCTGGCGCGCTCTGGGGTGCTTGGTCGGTGCGCCTGGGGGCCGGCGGGGCAGCTTGCAGCATCCCCTTGGTAAAAAAAAAAAAAAAAAAAAAATACATCAAACAAAAAAAATATAAGACTGAGTAACAAAAACAATAATTATACAAAAAAAGCACAAAAACACAACAGAAAGATACAAAAATACGCAATTATACCCCTTATGCTCCCACATGAATGCATACTTCCGACGGGCACTGTACTAGTAAGCAAAATGACAACATAAATACACAATATGACTCCAAAAAATGCATTCAATCAACAACAACATACACAGAATGACAGAAAAACACACAAAATTACTAATAAAACTTTTTGTTGTTTCCTGTGTTAATGTTCAGATATGGTCATTATTCTAAATGCTGACATGAATGTTGATCATGTGACCCTTGGATCAAACAAACACATTTCTGTGGCCCCCGCTGTGATAGAAGTTGCAGCTCAATCAGCAGCAGTGCTCTGTGTAACATCTGACCCCCCCCCCCCCAGGAGATCAGTCACAACCTGGGAATCTGTTTCTTCTTCCTCAAAGATTTCAAAAGTGTGAGTATGAGAATATAGTGGAGCTTCCAGTGGCTTCCTGTAGGTGTTGATGATGTTGATGGTGTTTTTCAGGCTGAGGAGCATCTGAACACAGCTCTGCAGATAAACAAGCACGACAAGACGTTCATGATGCTTGGCAGGGTTCATCTTCTGACTGGAGACACTGACAAGGCCATCGACGTGTTTAAGAGAGCAGTGGAGTAAGTCACATGGGTTCCTGAGGCAGAGATTTGACAATATGTCCCCAACAGTGTGTACAAGAGTGTTTGTGTGTGTGTCCCCAACAGTGTGTCCAAGAGTGTTTGTGTGTGTGTCCCCAACAGTGTGTACAAGAGTGTTTGTGTGTGTGTCCCCAACAGTGTGTCCAAGAGTGTTTGTGTGTGTGTCCCCAACAGTGTGTACAAGAGTGTTTGTGTGTGTGTCCCCAACAGTGTGTCCAAGAGTGTTTGTGTGTGTGTCCCCAACAGTGTGTACAAGAGTGTTTGTGTGTGTGTCCCCAACAGTGTGTACAAGAGTGTTTGCGTGTGTGTCCCCAACAGTGTGTACAAGAGTGTTTGTGTGTGTGTCCCCAACAGTGTGTACAAGAGTGTTTGTGTGTGTGATATTATTAGTTCAGTTTAATCAGCTTAAGCAGGGTTTAAAGGAGCTTTATAGATAAACTTAACACAATGGTCATATATAGTTTAAAGATCAAGCCTAAAAATAGAAATATAGAGCTTTGATATCTGTTAAGGTTTCATTTATTCACACAACTTTTTTTCAGGAAAATTTGTCTGAATAACTTTTTGTGATGATTTTTGATATTGTTAAAAAAAAAAAAGAAAATTGTGATATACCGTACCCCACTTCTAATTAACAACTTAAATCGTCCACTTTTTTTAATGTTTTTTTTTCAAACTACGGTAATTATAGATGAATAAACTCCAGCAGGATTTTTGAACTCACTCTTTAAGAAACGAGTCCAAATGAAAGGCCTTTGAGCTTTAGCTGATGTAATGGAGACTTTCTGACACAAGATGAATAAATCCTTCAAAGACTCATTGTATCATCTGTCAGGTAAGGCAGCTCAGATGGGTCAAACCAAGTCAAACCAAGGGTGGTACTTTTACTATCAACTATACTGACCTCAACTCTTTTCCAACATAACATTCAGTTTTTGGTCATAAATTAAACTTTAGTTAGTAGTAGTAGCTATTTACCAGTATCTAGTGCCACCGTGATGACTGTATCAGTGTGGTTTATAGTTATAACAACCTAAAGTAGTCTCACAGCTCAGGGTAGCGTAGCCATCTCAGTAGTTTGTCAAACGTGTGTTTAATGGATGATTTTTAACCCACAGAGTTCACGTATCACACTGTTCCCTTTGAGCGCACATTCAATTCTTCTTCTTTGCACTTTTCTTTCACTCTTTGAACTTTTAAACAGAAGGCTGTGGCGTTAACTGACATGAGTATTAATGCTAGAGCTCATTACTGTTACCCCCTGTTGGGGTAAATGAATTAATCAAATGCCCTGATACCACTAGTGTGTGTGTGTGTGTGTGTGTGTGTGTGTGTGTGTGTGTGTGAGAGACACACATCATCCCCCACAGGTCATAATTAATGCTCCACTGTTCTGCTGAATCAAAGCCTGATTAAATAATCAGCAGATTCGCTGAATACCAACGATGTTTGTTTAGGAATAAGTGCAAGCATTAAGCATAATTACCACCGTAGATGAAGTAACAGTTTCTTTCACAACTCATCAGATTCTCTCCAGAGAACACGGAGCTCCTGACGACTCTGGGCCTGCTCTTTTTACAGGTAGGTTTACCTTTTCTGGACCATTTACTAAGAAATTAACCATAGACAGAGTCTCAGATTCTTGCCTAAGGGGGCAAAAGAAAAAATAGAATTAAATATATAGACCGTATCAAGATTGGCGCCAACCACAATGTGTGTAACATATACAATAATGCAAAAATGATTGGTAACATAATTGATAATGTTGACTCCAAAAATGTGCGTCATTAAATGTTCTAAATTCATGATAAAATCAGGCCATTTTTGCGGCAGTACCATATATGAACTGCTGGGTGTAGTGTCGCTTCACCATTTACATTTTGAAGGAGAACCAACCTAAAGTCTCAAAAGATTGTGACCATTTGAGAGCTGGGCAATACATTGAGATTTAAGATATATAAAGTTTTCTGTTTTGGGGATATGAAAATATTGATGTATATAAATATTATAGCTTACTTTATTTTAAAATACTTGTTTTAGGAGTCGTTGTTTTCACTACTCATCAGAAAAGCACAGTTAGATGATCACTGAGTGCGTTCTAACTCAGACCTTCATCTAAACAAGCCCCACTACAGAACTCACTCACACGTGCTGTCCCTTAGAGGAGAAAATTACAAAAGTGGCCCATATTGTGCAGCTGTTAGTTGGTAAATGTGTTTGTGTGGGATTTGGATAATTTAATTTAACACAGAATTGTCTTTCTGGTCAGACTTTGTGTGAAATAGAATTATCGAGATTGATATTGTATAATGCTATTTTAAGAAAAAATATTGAGATATGAGTTTTGGTTCATATTGTCAGGCCCTAGACCATTTTACTGAAAACCTATACTACACAACTGAGGTAGAACTAACATCTGTGACATGAAACTAACAGTAATATGTAAGAATGAAGAGATGAGTGGCTGCATTGTTGTTGTTTTTCCAGCTTGGAAAATACCAAAAGGCTTTTGAATATCTTGGGAATGCTCTCACGTTTGACCCTAACAATTACAAGGTAGGTTACAGAGTGTTTCATGGGGTAGGCTTTTATCTTTCACTGAGATGACATTGTTTATTACTCTCTAACCACTGTTTTTGATCCAAGGCCATCCTGGCTGCAGGCAGCATGATGCAGACTCACGGTGACTTTGATGTGGCCATGAACAAGTACCGAGTGGCAGCGTGTGCCGTCCCTGAGAGCCCTCCTCTCTGGAACAACATTGGCATGTGTTTCTTTGGAAAGAAGAAATATGTGGCTGTGAGTAAAACAGGAACGCTGCTTCAGTTTGATTTTCTTACAACTGTTTGAGGGTAACTGTGTGTCGGAGTCCCTGAGAGGGAAACGAAGCCTGTGTGTTAATGCTTAATTTAGGTTTTTTTATTACTACTTGTTCAGGCCTTCAATTCAACTAAAGAACCACCGTACATATTTTATATACATCACCCATGTCTATAAGCTGCAGGTTTCTGCATTGAAACATTATATATTTACAAGTTTAACAAAAGCCAGAGCCTGTAACACGGCTAGTTACAAAAAAATAAAATACAGTAGCGTGCCAGAAAAGTCTATAGCTGCGTTACCTTTACCCTTGGCAATGTGCAAAATCTAAATAGCGTGATTTAAACTGGGAATGGAAACACCAGAATTTTGAAGAAGCACTAAAATATTGTAAGAAAGTTTTTACACTTTCATGAGGAGAGCTCTTCTTCCCTGCTTCACTGTCTACTACCAAACCACAAAGTTGGAACTGTCTCCCTCTGTGGTCACAACTGTTTTTGTCTTCTTTTGGTAAACAAGAGGTTTACATTGGCATCTTTACATTTACTGATTATTCAGAGCAATCAAAAGCAGCACAAAATGTCTTTTTTTTTTAATTCTTTATTTTTCTGTATTTTAGTTTGAACAATCACACAAAGTTTACAATGGCTGGCATAGAACACAGTTTGACAGATAAAATAATAAAGTAAATAGATGCCTGTGGTTTTTACAAATCATCTTTTTAAAACAAAACTCAGAGATAAATAAAAAAATATATACATACATACCCACATACAACACATAAAAATGAACATTTACCATAGTTATACTCAACGCAATTACAAAGTAAACTTTCTTAGACAACCAGAGCATCTTTTTTCTGCTTATATGCCACTAAAACCTTTTATCTTCATGCTCAAAAGTTAAAAAATATACAATTATTCCCTTATCACAATAACAGTAACTATATACAAAAAAACTAGGAAAGTCTGTACTTTATGCGCGTAAGGCAAGAGTTATCATTTAACAAAAAAAACAGATAACTCTTAAAAAATTGTCATTTTGACTGAAAAAGTTACTAAATGATCTAAAAAGCTACATATAGAAGATTTTAGGCCAAACGTGGAGTATCCCCTTAAATAGTCGTCTCACATTCCTCTTTAGTCGCTCTGTGTGTAATATTCATGCTGATTGGTCATTATTGTAAATGCTGACATGAATGTTAATCATGTGATAAAACTCTGCTCCAGAATGCGTGGGTTTATTTTGGAGGGATGATGTTTCCCACAGGCCATCAGCTGTCTGAAGCGAGCCCACTACCTGTCTCCATTTGACTGGAAGGTTCTGTACAACCTGGGCCTGGTACATCTGACCATGCAGCAGTACGCCTCCGCCTTCCACTTCCTCAGCGCGTCCATCAATCTGAACCCACGGATGGGGGAACTGTACATGCTGCTGGCAGGTACAGGCAGGGAAATGTATATGTGAAACTATGCTAAGAACACTTTGCTTTTATCCGTAACTTCAATATGGGACAGTTTTTAACTTAACCTAATAGTAATAGAGTTTTAGAGATGAGTATTTTTGTTCTGGTTTGTTCCCAGTATCCTCGTAATATCACCTTTTCTTTTTTAATTTTACTGGTGGAAATGGGCTGATTATTTTGTGCTAAAACTTTAAAAATAGGATTAATTTTGTGCTGTTTCTGATGATGTGCAGTTGCTCTCACTAACCTGGAGGACATAGAGAACGCCACCAGAGCGTATGAACAGGCTGTAACCATGGATGAGTACGACCTACAGTGTTTCTCCATCCATATCATCCTCAGATCATTGATTGTTTTCTTCCTGATAATTCTATCCATAGATCCAACCCTCTGGTTAACTTGAACTTTGCGATCTTCCTCTATAACCACGGTGAGAAGAAGAGGGCGCTGGATCAATATCAGGAGATGGAGCAAAAAGTGAACTTCCTGCGAGATGGTAGCAGCAGCCATGAGTTTGATTCTGAGGTATCGTATCAGATCCTGCTGTTAGGGTTGGGCTCAATTAGAATTGTAATCACGGAGTTGATAATTGATTACAATTATGATGTAATTCTTATTGTATTTTAAAAAATTGTTGCTCTTGTAATCATTGTTAATTCGTAATTTAATTCAGATAATTGACTTTGTATTTGGAAATTTGATAAAAACAGCCAGTACTATGACATGAAAATGGATCATATCTCAGTCAGAATAAACGCTAAGTAACACCATCACATCTGAGACTGTGGGAGTATGAGCTACATTTGAATCATTTAGGCCACTATGGGCCATATATGGGAAATATACTTTATATCTCTTAAATGGCAAAACCCATTTTTACCAAATTTGGTGTGTATGACCTTGGTTTGCTCCTGAGGTCATATCTCAAAGTTAATCACAATTGGTCAAAGTGGGCGTGGCTTATTACAATATAAACAACAAACATTCAGCTGAATGTTTGTTCATCATGGACCAGATGTCCTCATGTGTTTGCTGAGGTTCTCCTTGTATCATTGACAGCTGATGGACATGGCTCAGAAGATGGGCGGGGCTCTGCAGGTGGCAGACAATCTAGTGTGGACCAAACCAGGGAAGGACTCCAAATCCAAAGCTCATTCAGCCTCAGCCTCCAAAACCTCCGGCTCTGCCCTGGGCACCAACCAAGCTCTGGGTCAGGCCATGTCTTCAGCAGCGAGCTACAACAAGAACATCCAGCTGCCTGCAGGTACCACACTGTGTTGGTAGATGACCTGTCACCACAGGATAGCATAGCTGCTGGTGTTGGCTTTTAATTAAAGGTGAAGGTGACGCGTGTGGAAAGAATGCACACACACACACACACGCACACACACACACACACACACGCACACACACACACACACACACACACACGCACATCAGCTGCAGGCCACAGCTCCCTCATACATTTTTATGAGCAGGGATGTTGTCATTGGAGAAGTCTGCTGTAACACAGGGTTGGGGTCAATTACATTTTTCAGTTGCAATTACATTTTCAATTACCCATGGTTAATTACAATTCAATTATAGCAGTTTTTCCAATTTCACTTTCACAGCTTTTTTTTTGTCACTATACCGCTAGATTTATATATTTTTTTAAACGGTAAAATGTAGGAATTCTTGATATGAAACATATTTTATTAATTGTTAACTTTAATAATTGTTAACTTTATATATGTAGAACTGTACATTGAACAGTAGCATGGTTCAACATTTTTGTGTTAAATTATAGTTTGTAATTGCCATGAAAATATTATGAACTATAAAGTCAATTATCTGAACTCAATTACAATTTAATTACGATTACGGCAGCAACAGATTTTTTAAATTACAATTATAACTACGCCATAATTGTAATTAACTATAAATTATACAATTACAGTTATAATTGACCCCAACCCTGGCTATAACACAGGCATCCGTGCTTGGGGTTAATTACATTTTTCGATTACAATTACATCCTCAATTATCCATGTTTAATTACAACTCATTCATGATTACAATGACTGTCATTTTTCCCCAATTACAATTAAAATTACAATCATTATTTTCCCCTGAAAGTCAATTAAAATTACATTCTAAATTACTAATGTTCAAATACAATTAATCACAATTACTGAGCCTTTAATAAATAGCTTTCTGTTAGCATCTCTTATGATAATCAGCTGTAAAATACACTAAAAGATATTTTCCATCATGCAATTGGATTTTCATCCCATGGTTTCCTTGTTATGCTTCATAATCGATCACAATATTGGTTTTATAGTAAAATGATCCTGAAGAGAAGTGAGAGGTAGTGGAAGAAGTTGAAATGAAACATATTTAAATAATTGTTAACTATGAATGTGTAAGAACTGTAACATGGTTCACCAGTTTTGTGTTTAATTAAACAGTTTTTGTAGAATTTCAATGAAATTCTATAGAAATTTCCATAGAATTACAATTACAAAGTAAATTATCTGAACTCAATTACATTTCAATTATAATTACACCATAATTATAATTAATTTTAATTGACCCCAACCCTGCAGGCATCCATTATCCGACCAATCATAGTTTTCTCTTAAAGCTATAGGACAGATATGATCATCTTTTCTCACATTAGGGGCAACATTATGATTTACATCAGCATTTAGAATCTAAACAATCTGAACCTTATTGTTATTTTGGTCTACAGTACATTTGTTGTTGTTTCCTGTGTTTTTGTTGTCATTTTGTTCTGTTTTCACTGTCGTTTTGTGTTTTCTTTGTTTTCTTGGTCTCATTTTGTATATTTTTCTCTCATTTTGTGAATTTTGTTGTCGTTTTGTATGTTTTTCTGTTTCTTTTGTGTATTCCTGTGGGTGTTTTATGTATTTTGTGTGTTTTTAGAGTTATTTTGTGTATTTTTTCCTACTTTGGGGGGCTAGTTGTCCATGTCTGCTATAGGACCTAAAGATGTTTGTCCACAAATTCACAGCTTATAGAGGAAAAAAGGCTTCAGTAACAGCAAACATGTAGGAGGAGCAATGTTTACCTGTGAATGTGACAAAAGAGACGCAGAAAGATGTAAATATAAGCTCCTCCACTCAGGGTCACTACTGTAAAGTGTTTCCATAGGAGCAGCATCTGCTCTTTGTGTGAGTGTGAAATAAAACTCTTATGATGACAATAACTGGTATTTTATAACGCGCTCATGCATAAGTTTGTGGAAAATGAATAGAAGTCTCTCTTTAGTGTGATGTTAATGGGCGGAGTTGGTGCTAAACCTCCAACAGAATAAAAGGAATGAGAAATGGTAGAAAAATGTAATAATTCAATTTAGTCGCTTGAAAAGTTCAATATTTTCAACTATGAGCGACTTCCAGAGACTCAGATCTCACAATTCAATCACTGGAATCATGTGAGTCATGTTGCTTGGCGTTGCATCATTTACATTGATTTTGAATGTAATCTAGTCGCCAGAGTCGCTGAAGTCGCACTGAGTGTGAACGCTTGTGCAGCTTTTGGTTGCAGGAAACAAACAGAAAAAAGGTAAAATCATGACTTAAACTTTTAGTTTCCTGAGAGACGATAAAATACGTCTTTGTTATGATACAAAACATTCAAGATATGAAATAAAACATGAAAAAAAACCCCAATGAAAAGTAACGAATCTTTGTTAATGTAAAACAATTTGACTGACAAACATCATCACGCCCCTTTACGTTCTATTATATTTGAATTTTATATCACTGTTTTTTTATTTTGCAAAATTTTGTGCCACATTCTTACAAACAACTACTAACCAATGAGTCGCAACTTGTACATGTTTATGTACTGTAAATCATTGTTACAATTTAAGTTTTTACATTATATCTTGTCTATATGTTGTATCACTCTGAAACATCCATTGTCAGATAAAGGATCTAATACTTATTAATAGATTGTAAGACATTAAATCAAAGATATTTATCCTCAATCAGTTTCAGATCATCTTTTTTGAGTTTTTGCAAAGGAAAAATAAGCAAATGATCTTTTATTGAACGTTTTAAACGGGTCAAGTGGATCTGAAACTGCCTCAGTTTTATTATTCTAACCCACATGTCACACATTTATTGTGAGTTTTTCAGGATCATAATGTCAGTCCTGTGATGTGATCCTTTCTGGTGAATTAATATATTTTAGATTTATTTAGCATTTCCTTTGTGATTCTTTTTGGTTTAGTTGTGGTTTAATGACTTCTGTGTTTGTTCTGCGTCTGTGGGGATGACCGCAGCCTCAGAAGTCGTTACGTTTAGAACAAATGAACTGTGAAGAGAATTTAAAGCAGACAATGCAGCATATGAAGAAAACTCCTCACATGCTGACATCTTACTTTCCCTCTCTTTAGGCTTCACGTCGTCATCTTGCGTGTGATTAAACTTGGCTCTTCCATTCCCAGGCGTCCTCCAAAGCCCCTCCGTGTGTGCTGAGTCCGATCAGGATGTGGACGCAGCCCCCAGCCTACCCAGAGACCCCCCAGGTTCTCCTCTATCTGCAGAAGCAGAGGCAATGAAACCCAGAAGCAGCAAAAAGAAATCCAAGGTGGAGGAGTGAGGCTCCGCCCACTCTGCACGTATACGGAGGCCAGTAGTTTTTGGATCAATGTCAGCTTTTAAAATTATGAACCGTACAGTAGATCACAGGTTTCTATGTGGAGGCCACTTTTACTTTGACACTTTGAATGTTAGTTTCTCACTTAATAGGTTATATATATTTTTCTGAAGTAGTGAGCATAAATATTTGGATGTTGTAAAATGGTTTTAGAGTAAAATGTAGAGTAAAACAGGAATGCTGCGACAATCAGGGCTCGGTCTGATCCGAGCACATTGAGGTTTATTTTGAAAGGTACAAGATGATGTCATTTATCAACGAGCAGAACGTGTGGTTTATATGTCGATATTACATTTCTAGATTATTTATTAAAAAAACACTTTGGATAAAAAGTCTTTCCTTCTTTGTTTTTAGTGTGTCTTGCTCTGTGAGTGAACTTAAATGAGAATATAAATAATATATTATTATTATACAACATATATATAATATATTTGTTGGATGAAAATTGCAATGAACAGCTTTGCAAAGTTGCCTGAAAAATGTTTTTTATTATTATTTATTTATTTTAATTTAATTTAATTTTCTTTTTATTTATTTTCTTTTTGTCATGTATTTATTTATTTATTAAATGTAATTAAAAAAAATATTCAAAATGTTATTTTAAAAATATCTCATAATTAATTTTTTTTAAGATTACACAATTAGGCATAAAAGTTATGCATAAAATTTCTCTTAAGCACTTTTGTTATGAGGGTGATGATATGTATGTATGAGTGTACTGTATACAGTATGTCAAAATAATAATGTTTATTAACCCAATTTCATGTGTTTTTGTGCATGACGCACACAGGTGCAGGTTTGCCAATCTGGCAACATTTTTCTGATGTCACAATAATAACATGGACTGTTTACTCATTTTAAATCATAATAAGACACGTTTTAGAGGCAGTTGTTCCATTTTTATTTTTTTGCTAAAACTATTTCAGATTATTTTATGGATTTATTTGGAAATCATGTTTACTTCATTCATCAACCAGAATCATTAATATCAGACACTGTCATTGTTCCATGAGTTCTAACACGGTGTTCTCTGAATGTTCCACGTGGGAAAACTAGAAACTGTGTGATGTTCGTCCATGATCAATGAGAGCATCAACCATAACGACCAAGCAGGTTATCTTCATGAGATAAGTCCATCTGATGGTTCTCCTGCTGCTATAGTTACAGTTCTAGTATGTTATAGTTCTACACATTACTTCATCATTTTTACAATCCAAAGATCGTCTCCACACTCCTCAGATATGAAGCTCCTCTGGTTTCAGGAAATGGTCGACAGACAGGAAGGTTGGTGTTTTCCTACGTTATGAATAACAGAACAAACGTGTTATAATAATGTGTTTCAAATGCAGGTTCTCTCACTGTTTCATAACGATGATGACAGCTTCACACCAGGTAAGCAGAGAACTTCCTTTTATTCACCAACACGTACAACATGTATCTTTACATTTTTATTTATATTCATTGAAATCACTTCATCCATCCGTTTAAATAGTCTATAGGTAGATAGTCTATAGGTAGATAGTCTATAGTCTATAGGTAGATAGTCTATAGTCTATAGGTAGATAGTCTATAGATATAGTAGATAGATAGTCTATAGGTAGATAGTCTATAGGTAGATAGTCTATAGGTAGATAGTCTATAGGTAGATAGTCTATAGGTAGATAGTCTATAGTCTATAGGTAGATAGTCT
The DNA here is from genome assembly GCF_900634775.1 of Gouania willdenowi. Classification (NCBI taxonomy): domain Eukaryota; kingdom Metazoa; phylum Chordata; class Actinopteri; order Blenniiformes; family Gobiesocidae; genus Gouania; species Gouania willdenowi. Next base: position 45,211,243 of record NC_041046.1, read on the forward strand.
ATAGGTAGATAGTCTATAGTCTATAGGTAGATAGTCTATAGGTAGATAGTCTATAGTCTATAGGTAGATAGTCTATAGGTATATAGATAGATAGTCTATAGATACAGTAGATAGATAGTCTATAGGTAGATAGTCTATAGATACAGTAGATAGATAGTCTATAGGTAGATAGTCTATAGATAGATAGTCTATAGATACAGTAGATAGATAGTCTATAGGTAGATAGTCTATAGGTAGATAGTCTATAGGTAGATAGTCTATAGGTAGATAGTCTATAGGTATATAGATAGATAGTCTATAGTTAGTCTATAGATACAGTAAATAGATAGTCTATAGGTAGATAGTCTATAGTCTATAGGTAGATAGATAGATAGTCTATAGGTAGATAGTCTATAGGTAGATAGTCTATAGGTAGATAGATAGATAGTCTATAGATAGATAGTCTATAGGTAGATAGTCTATAGATAGATAGTCTATAGGTAGATAGTCTATAGGTAGATAGTCTATAGGTATATAGATAGATAGTCTATAGTTAGTCTATAGATACAGTAGATAGATAGTCTATAGGTAGATAGTCTATAGTTAGTCTATAGATAGATAGTCTATAGATACAGTAGATAGTCTATAGATAGATAGTCTATAGTTAGTCTATAGATAGATAGTCTATAGTTAGTCTATAGATAGATAGTCTATAGTTAGTCTATAGATAGATAGTCTATAGATACAGTAGATAGATAGTCTATAGATAGATAGTCTATAGTCTAGATAGATAGTCTATAGTCTGTCTATAGATAGTCTAGTGGGGTCACCTGAAATTTCTGAAAAATGTAAATAGATTTTTGAGATATTTTTATTTTTATTATTATTTTTTATTAATTAAACAACACACAATCTTAAACTGCATTTTTATACTTTCACTTGGTGAAATATAAATCTAGTTCAACTAAAATGGAGTTAAAAAAAATCTGAGCTCAAACATGTTAAAAAAAAACTTATTTAAAAAAAAATGTATTTGGCGTCACCAGAATTTCTTGATATCAAAATGAGGTTACGATCCAAAAAAGGTTGGAAACCACTGCAAAATAGTTTCTTTCCACTTATTTATGACATGAGATTATTTAAAATGTGCAGTTATCACTAGTAATAATAATCATTATTATTATTATTATTATTATTATCAATAGTTGTTTTTTAAATAGTTGAACAAAGGGGGGTACTTGAGCCAAAGAAGTTTGAGAAACGCTGGCTTAAAACATATTTGTGTGAAAAAAAGATCTGCACACTTGGATCAATGCAAGTCAAAATATTAAATTTCCAAGCTTTCGGTACTCTCACTGTAAGCTTGGAAATGAAATGTTTTTACTTGTATTGATCCAAGTGTGCAGAGGTCTTTTTCACACTTCAATAGACCCTAAAATAACATCATGATTCTCAATTAACTTCACCTTTAAGTAATGACACACACACACACACACACACACACACACACACACACACACACACACACACACACACACACGAGCCAAACTATGGGAAAATCTCAACTTTAATACCAAGAAAGGAAAATATGGAGCCAATAATAGATGAGATAAAACAGAATATCACAGCAGGGAATAAGGAATAATCTCATTATAACTGTCAACACACACTTTCCTGAATTCATGACAGAAAAGAAACAATGAACTCAAGAATAGAATATGTTCATATTCATCCTGTTTATCTGTAAAAAATGTGAAAATTTCCAAATGTATTGTTCTCGTAGGAGTTCTTCTTTGTCGTGGAATTCTTCCTAGATTATTAATGCAGCACTAATGACACGTATATCATCTCATAGCGTCAATGTCAAGGTCAAGGTTGCGTTAAGTGTCAAAAATCTTAATTTTCCACATCTCTACCAATATTTATTGTACAAGTTTGATGCTTACATTTATGAAAAGCTCATCTCAAGTGTAGTATTTTATTTTATTGGACCAAAGCTGTACGACCTACCAGTAAAAAGATCAGTAGAGGTCAAAGTTCATGACGTCACAAAAAATAAAAATACTTTTTCTCTATAACTTGGCCACAAATTGAGATCCAGTGCTCAGACTGGTACCATTGAACAACATTTCCTTTCAATGACCTTGACCTTCACTCAAGGTCAGTTTTCTGTTTTTCCTGCATTATTATTTTCAATTTAATTAGTTAAAACCACAAACTTGTCAACAAATCCAGATACAGGTTGTTATTTCTGCCAATCTTTTCAAATTGCTAAATACGTATTTACGTTGCGAATACAGGTCTGGTCTATTTATTATTACACTGTTTTTGTTTTTTCCTCTTATTGTTTTAAACTCTAGTAGGTCATTTAAACTTTTTTAATTCTGAAGAAATAAAAATAGTTTTATATCCAAGTGTCTTTGAAATGAACGAAAACGTGCCTTTTCAAAATAAAAAAACCCCTCATATGTTAAAGGTATGACGAGAGACTTCACAATAAGAGCAAAAGAGGTTTTTAGGTTTTAATGACCTCATTTTTACTGCTGTCTGTTTCAAAGGCTTGATGCAGAATGATGGTAATGACATAATATTTGTAGTAAAGTACAACATCTTAGCTTTTAGAAACTCTTAGGTTATTATGAGATACGATAAATGGTGAATACGGGTCAAAGTTCGTCCCTTATCAGTTCAAATACGGTACAGTTGGAACCCCTTAACTATTCTATTTGTGTTGAATCATCTATTCCTTCTTCTACCATAGCAGTTTAAAACCTCTGCTTAAACTCCAAAAAGTCTCTGTAACCATCTTCCTCTCATTTATCATCATGGACTTAAAGCTAAAGCTGCCGTACAGTGTTTGGTTTGTATAATAACAGATTGAAATGACAATAATCTGTCCGATGGACGAGGTAAACTACAGGTATCTCCTGCTGGATCGTTTCTCACAGCTTTATGGAGCGTTTTATTGTCTGTGAGCTCATTGTTTGGACTTAACATCTCTGAATGTCCTCTATTGATTTGCTTGCGTTGTTGTCGCCATCATTCTTCGCTTTTTTTTTTTTTTTTTCCAAGACAGCAGTGGAAGGAGACTCGATAATTGCACAACACACTTTAAAATGCAGTGAGAAAATTACCAGGTTCAGTTTTGAGTTTCTAAAAATGCTAAAACAAATTCTGTCATGTTGCATTTACTGTCAAAAAATGACCGAGAAATAAATATAAAAAAAAAAAAAAAAAAAAGGTTTTTCTCGTTTCTAACACTCAGTGTTCACAGGAAATAAAGAATCCAGAATGCAACATGTGTAGAAAGATAAAGTAGGATATGTTCTTCATCTCTATGAAGTTTTATAGATTTTCTATTTACGGTGATAAGCAATATTACCTCCCAGCAAGAAGGTGTTGGGTTCAAAGCCACATCCAGGCTTTTGATTGATTGTTCAAACCAAGTGTGATTCATTTTTAGTTCTCAGTAACAATGAGTACTGAAAAACATACAGATTAACACCAGGGTGCGTTCACACCGCTGAGTCATGGTTCACAGTAACTGCTCTAGGATTCTTTTCCCAGGAAATTCTGGCTCCTTTGGCCTGGTGTGAACATGCATCTGAATCCTGGAGCGGTTTAAAGATGTGGACTCTAGTCCAGAAGAAAACGGTGGTGTTGTAGCAGTTAATAACGAAGTTTAACATCGATGACAGACCGCAGCATTAACACCAAAGGGGAAAGTAATGGATTACAAGTACTCACGTTACTGTACTGGAGTTGCTTTTATGTGTATTTGTGTTTTTTGTGTATAGTGTATATAAATCAGTAATTTTGCTTGTGCTTATATTTGTTTTAAGAAGAAACCTTTGTTTTAAAAGAAGTAATTAATTACATTTCCACACCAAACCATTATTGAGGAAATAATTATTTTTTTGTTTTAAAATGATCAACAAACATTGCAAAACTACAAAAAGTGAAATGACCAGAAAACAATCAAATAATCCATATGTTCTTTCTACCTATTATGTTCTTAGCCACATGGCACTGTTTTAGAGTTTGTTTTGATTTGAATTAATTAGTGTTATTTTATTTAAATAGAAAATTGTACATTTTGACAAACCTTTTATTTTCTACAGATGCCTTTATAGAAAATAAATTAAGTTCCAACTTAAGACAAAATTGTGTTTCCTCCTTTTTAAGTTTTTAATTGAGATGTTTACTGTATGCAAAGGCCCCGTACCGAGATTTATTACCAACAATAAACATGGGGGTGAAAGTAACTAGTAACTTTTACTTTGAGTATTATTTAATTAAGTTACTTTTTACTTGTACTTGAGTACAATTTAAATCAAGTATCAGTACTTTTACTTGAGTTAATATATCAGTAAATGGTACATTTAGATGGATTAACATCATTAACATCTCTGGTCTCTCAGGTAAACTCTACTGTTGAACAGAGGTGATAAAACATGTTTATGGCTGTTAGCAATCAGCTCAGCTTAGCTTAGCTTAGCTTAGCTTAGCTTGCTGCTGGTTTGTTGGTCTCCATAATTAAGCCATAGTCAGGATGTGTTTAGTTGTGTTTATCTTTTAGTTCTGTTATTCTGTGTTTTGTGTAGTTTTTTATGATGTGTTAACTCCTCCCAGGTATTCCTGCTTGTAGCTCCTCCTCCCAGTGATGTCATAGGCGCCCTCCTGTTTTGCACACAGGTGTGACCCGTTCACAATCAATCCTCCCTCACTGTTTGCTGAGTGTTTGGACACTGAATGATGTCAGGTACATCTATGTTATATATCTATGTGCTTTTGTGCCTCTTTCTGTCCTTTTTGTTTATTTGACAAACGTTACACCTGCCTCCATGTTTTTCTGTGATTGGTCCTCCACCACCACATGGTGGCGGTAATGTAAATATGAAAAGTGAAACTACAAATGAAAGAGTGACTAAACTCTGAGAGTTTGGCTAGAAATGAAAGAATAAAATAATTCCTTCATTATGGGCGGGGCTTTTGGAGCAGTTAAAAAGCAAATAAAAAATAACTTTCATATTGTTTTATAATTTATTATGGTGCATCTTTTTTTTCTGTTTGAACTTAAAACTTTTGGGTTTTGGTTCCTCTTTAAATCACTTAATAGAAGATTTTTTTTAACACACATCTCCTTTAAAGTCATCCCAACTGATCATGTTAATGTACGTTAGATAAATAGTCATTTCTATCAACGTTTAGCCTCAAACACAATGTTTTAATGGAATACATTCAAATTGTACTAAAAAGTAAATAATCAGAAGTACTTTATTTATTCCAGGGGAAACTGGTTTGTCACAGAAGCTCAAGAAATATTACAAATGAAAAGAAACACTAACAGAGAAAAATTAAAAAGATAATGTACATAAAATATTGTTAATTAAATACAAGTGCTAACATTACAGTTTAATTATACAAATATATATAGAAACTCAGGTTAAAGTGAGGATAAAATAATACCTTTCATATTCTGATGTTTTTATTTGTAGTTTGTTACGGTGCAGCTGTTTTTTGTTTGGTGTTGTATTCTTTGTATCTTTAAAATAAGCTGAGTGTAAAGTAAAAAGAAGCAGTTCATCCTCCAGGCTTTGCTAAGCTTCTCTACAGTTTGTCAGAAATGAGCATTTTTATAAATGAATGATCTCATACTGTGACTTTCAGGCTGGTTTCTCCTTCAAAGCTTCAGAGGAAATAATTCACTTTCATCAGTAGATACATAAAGTCCTGTAATCACTAGTTATTAGCAGATCAATGTAGAATTTACTCAGTGAAACTATAGATGAGAAAAGCCTGACCTAGATTCTCCTGCTCTACTGATGTGCTGATGTGTTGTGACCTTCTAGACGTGTTCATGCTGTTCTTCCTCCTCTCACGTCCTGCAGGTGAATGGTTTGATGGAAGGAGAAGGACAACTGTGATCCAGCCCAGCAGAGAGCCTCAGTGCAAAGATGGTGGACGATCATCATCGTATCAGTCACGCTGGATGGAGGTGAAGCAGAACATGTCTCATGTAAAGGTACTTCCTCATCCATCCATCCAAGTATTTGCAATAAAGGATGTCCTGATTTTATATCGCTCCAGTACAGGGCTGAGAAATATGGATAAAAACTCATATCTCTATTTCTTCTCAAAATGGTGATATATGATCATATAAACCTCTATTTTTTTTTTTATTATTTATTTATTAATTTTTTACCAGGAACACAATTCTGGATTAAATTTGCTGAAAAATGACACACAGGCACATTTATTAATAAATATCTGCCTCTTTTGGCTTTTTCTCCTCTAAGGGACAGCACGTGTGAGTGAGTTCTGTAGTGTGGCTTGTTTAGATGAAGGTCTGGGTTTGAACACTCAGTGATCCATAAAACTCAGCTTTTCATGATTTTCTGAGAAGTAGCAAAATCAGCAACTCCAAAAACAAGTATTTTAATAGAAAATAAGCTATAGAATAACAATATATATCGTTATAAGTGATGCCCAGGCCTGGTCCAAACCCCAGCATCTGATTATATCTGCTTCATCTGAGATCTCACAAACATGTAGTTTATTTATTGTATTTGAAGGTTTTTTATTTCTTCTCTATGGAATTGAATATGTTTAACGTTCATGATTAATATGATCATGAATTAAAAGTCGTGCGTTCAGGGTACTGGGTTATGAAAATCACAAAGTGTGTTAGAAATATTATGAATATTAATGTGCATTGATACAACTAAAAATATTACCAACTGCAAGAAAACCACATAAATGATGTAAATCATACAGATGTTCCAGTACCAGACAGAGGACTACTAACAGACCACGCCCCCATACTACTGTATACTATAAGTTGATATGTTTTAGACTGGAAAGAGGTAAACTGATAATGATGCTCAATACTTTATCATCATTACCATGGAAACCAGATTTCAACTTGTAAATACATCATGTAAACACAAACTAGGTGAGAAAATACATCATGATAAGAAAAATTCTACAAAATAGAAGAAAAGCCACAATTACACTAATATAATGTACCAAAAACCATCATTTAGCATCATTTTTGCTACATTTATCTAGACAGACATGATATCCCCATTGATAACCATACAGTACGTTCAAATGTCCAAAGGACACCCAAATCTTTTTTTTAAAAATTGGAATGAAATCCTCAATCCAAATCTGACCTGGATTAAACTAATAGAGAAACCAACCTGACATACAGTAACTGAGTCAAAGATCATTCAATTATAATAGGATTTTTTTTTGCCAATAATGAGAGGAAGGAATTTTCCAATTTTTATCCACTTCTTATCCAGTATCAGTATATTGATCCGAATCCCCTCCAAAATGTTAAATAACCTCCCATGACGTAGTGTCAATCTTTGGTTCAGCACTTTTAACATAAACCTGGTGATAACCACTGTAAATATTCTTAATGGAGCTAAGAAAGCTAAAAGTAATTAATGTTACCTTTTATTTCTCACAAGCAGTGTCTAATTGTGTGGCTCGGCCAACATGTTTGTGTTTTTTCATTAATTAGGGCTCACTTTGAAAGCAACAATCCAACAATGACACAGCATTATGTGTTTTTGAGCAAGTTATTTAATTAGCTGTTAGCCCCCCCCCCCCCCCCCCCCCCCCAATATGTGCCCTTTTCTAATTCCACATGGTTCTACACAGACACACAGCTTAGTATTCATGGATTACAGACACAGGCTTGGTACTGTACCTCTGAGCTGCCATTTCACATGATTCATCTGCCCAGCTTCATCATTCTCATGCCACATTTCACAATAACAATAATAACAATAATGCCCAATTATACCACGCTGTAAATACAGAGTTGTTGTTCAAACGAGTCATTCAGGTAGAAAAACAGCAGAGGAAGAGTTTGGTCTTAATCAGAGGTTTCTCTAGAGAGCAACGCTTTGCATTTCAATAAAGCATGTGGTGGTGGTTGTTGTTTAGCTGTAGATGGATAGACCCCCCCCCCCCCCCCCCCCCCCCCCCCCCGCTCCTTTCAAAGACCCCCCGCTGGAAGCTCAGAAGAGCAGCTTTATCTGAGTCCTTCACTTTCCCATCTTTCCACAGGTTTTACCCATAACGAGCGTTATTCATTAGAGCATTTTCCATCTTTTCACACGCTGCGACATAAAGACGTACAAAGTGAACGTTGTGTTGACTGCTTTATATGCAGAGTATTAGAGACTTTGAAACATACCTTTAGTTTCATCTTCCTCAAGGCTGTATAAATATGTATGATATATAAACATTATTCATTAATATCACATTATTCATGAGCTGAACTCATCTGCACAAAAAGCCTTTTTCAACTTGTCTGTTAGTGAGCACGTCCCCCTTAGTAGTACATCCACATATGAAGATGCTGATTGGACAGGTGTGCCTAAGGATGTTCAGTCGTTTTAGTTCAGATAAGTTTGATCTGAAGTGGGCCGGACCAAAAAAATCCTTGTTTTTGTGAAGGAAAAAAAGCACAAAATCCAGAAGGTTAAGCAATTGCAGACTTTGTAACTCATTTTCTCAGAATTTAGTGGGATAATTTGCGAGAATTTTCCAGCTTTTTAAAAATAAAAGGCCCACGGGCCCAACTTGGCCCACGGGCCTTGAGTTTGACACGTGCCCTAGACCGTTTCAAACACTGTAGGGTTAGTTTGTTCTGATAGTCCTCCTCGTTGAGGCGGTGTGAACACAATACAAGGTTCAAATGGGAATTCTAGAGCTGTTTGTTTCTGTCGGTCTCCGAACGTTTCCAATCAAAGCTGAGCACGAACTAAAAACAGGAAGTACATCAGAGATGACTGTTTGGCTAAAAAACATTCTTGCATCATCATCATCTCGTGTCATTTCATCATAACCCTGAAGTATATGAATATAAAATGAATAACCGTAGTTGGCTCCATTAATCAAATCAATTTAAGATGGTTGGTACTATTTTTGGGAAGTTTAATAGCCAGTAAAGTCCTGAAAATAAAGAGACAATAAATCATAGATGAATAAACTCTATTCTGAAATTTTTATTCCCAATCGCTGGTTTTTTGGGGTCAAAAACAAATGTGTTGCATTTATATTTTTGTTCAGTGTATTTTCTACCATTAAAGGTTCTTGAAGCTCAAGCAAGTGAATCACACACTTAAAAACATTTAATGTCTAATTATTGCTTCCATATGAAAAACACATTTCATGGATGAGATAAAATATTCAAACATTTCCTTTATAAATTATTATTCACTAAATACCAAAAGGTTCACACAAGATTAAACATGTTTGGGAAATGGTTAATGATAAAAATTATTGTTCTTTAAAGGATAAATAGTACTTGATTTAAAATGCAAGAAGAAAAATGTTGGTGCAATGCATGATGGGAACACCTTCAAAGTAAAATCTAAATAATGATGACTCAACAATTTAGGACGACGTTAACAGTAAATAACAGTAAAATATACAAATTTAGCAAAAAATATACATGATTGACTCATTATTACTCAGAAAACAACAATAAAATGAAACAGAATGAGTTTAAAAACATGCCAAATAATACACAATCCTGTGTTAATGCTCAGTTATGTCATTATTATGAATACTGACAGGAATGAATATTTATCAATCACAATCTTGTGTCTTGTGTCTGCACTAAAACCTCAGATTAAAATGATATTTCTACAGGTGGGATTAGATTAAATAAATGAATAAATTAATTAGAGACTTTGTAATTAATTAATCTTAATTAATCACAATGTTTGACACGAGAAACGTTTTTTCCAATTTAAATGGATTTTGGCTGAATCAATAAATGATCTTAAGCAACTAAAGTGTTTATTATTATCCATCACTGAGTGTTAACATAATGTAATATGAATAAAGAATATTATGATTACATTGTTCACTAAGCACTAACTTAAATTTAAGTAAATTATTTTAATGCTTTTCTGGATTTTGAGTAAACGTTCTAAAACAAACACGTTTTTGTATTAAAATAAAAACATCAGTTAGTCCAGAACATTCCAGAGAAATATAAACTAAACTGTAAAATATTTATAATATCTGTAAATATGAAATAAACAGAACAACTGATGAAGATGATGAATTTAGTCTGAAATAGTTTTTCTACATAACAGTTGATAAGTTGGGTCAGACGATGCTATCTGTAGCAGCGCTTCTAGCCCCGCCCACATCCTCTACCACAGAGTGGTCGACTAATAATAATAATAATAATAATAATAATAATAATAATAATAATAATAAACTGTCACTACAATCATTTATCACTGACTTTGTTCATTTGTCACTCATGGATTTATTATTGGTTCTGAACCCTGTCTGAGTGTCAGTGTGGATTGGAGACACTGTCTGCTCCACTAGGACCATTGTCCCTGATAGCTGCTACATGTTAGCATTGATGTGTTAGCTGCTACATGTTAGCATTGAGATGTTAGCTGCTACATGTTAGTATTGAGGTGCTAGCTGCTACATGTTAGCATTGAGGTGTTAGCTGCTACATGTTAGCATTGAGGTGTTAGCTGCTACATGTTAGCATTGAGATGTTAGCTGCTACATGTTAGCATTGAGGTGCTAGCTGCTACATGTTAGCATTGAGGCGCTAGCTGCTACATGTTGGCATTGAGGTGTTAGCTGCTACATGTTAGCATCGAGGTGTTAGCTGCTACATGTTAGCATTGAGGTGTTAGCTGCTACATGGTAGCATTGAGGTGCTAGCTGCTACATGTTAGCATTGAGGTGTTAGCTGCTACATGTTAGCATTGAGGTGTTAGCTGATACATGTTAGCATTGAGGTGTTAGCTGCTACATGTTAGCATTGAGGTGTTAGCTGCTACATGTTAGCATTGAGGTGTTAGCTGCTACATGTTAGCATTGAGGTGTTGGCTGCTACATGTTAGCATTGAGGTGCTAGCTGCTACATGTTAGCATTGAGGTGTTAGCTGATACATGTTAGCATTGAGGTGTTAGCTGCTACATGTTAGCATTGAGGTGTTAGCTGCTACATGTTAGCATTGAGGCGCTAGCGGAGGCTAGAAGAGCTGATCTGCAAACTTTCTTTTCTCGTATTTCGGGTGTACTGGGAACTTATGAAATGGGAACGTTCTGTGCTGTTTAAAGTGCAAAAAAGAGATTAATTGTTTTTTGTTTTTGAAGGGCATAATCTTTCTGTAGTTAATCGCAATTAATGCGATAGAGTCCCAGCCCTAGTTATTTCATCATTCATAAACTCTTTATGGGAGCAGAGAATCCTGTGTGTTTGAGGCTAAAAGTTGACACAAATCATCAGTTTTAGATCATTTATGTTTTGACTTTATTTGCTTTAACCTTTGAACTTTACTGTAAGTGTTTGTACATTTAAAGGAAACACTTTAAAAATTCCACCATCTAAACTACGTCTTCTGTCGAGAAACGAAGGATCATCTCATAAACTGGCGACCAAATGAAATACAACCATGGCACTGGGTGAAGTCAGTTTGCTGAGTTATATAAAAATAATGGATCATAAATCAGGAACTTTTCCATCTCGACCTCACAGTTCGTTTTATGTCAACGTGTTCCTCCACTTCTTTATGGGATGTAAAATTGCCCCACAGGAGTTCACTCACATTCTTCCACTTTATAGTTTTCATATCTCTCTCTCTTTCTCTCTCCTTTTCTCTCGCTCCTAAAATGACTTTAACTCATGTAAACCAAAACACTGTCACTGTAATCGTCCTGGAGAGACGTTCCCCGCGGCTTTATCGATCCATTCTGTCTGATGGAGGTGGGTGGGTACGCTGCGTCAGACCCCCATTGACACCTTTTCTCTGTCTGCACATTTTAATACAATTCATCCTGTTACGTATCCATTTAATCAGTGAGTTAAAGACATAATTAAACTAAATTAAACTGCTTCTCTTCCCTCGATGGTCTGTGTAGTTTTATAGTTGAGGAGAAAAAGCAGCTTCATATTTCAGATTATGTCTGAATGGATCATAACTACGATTTCAGACGGTTGTTTATGGTCAACAGGACAGTGAGGTCACCTCTGTGCCATCGACTTAAAAAATAGATTTAAAACAAATTCTAAATCTCCTCTTTATAAAGGTTATCTGGATCATTGATCCTGATCATTCACACTTTAAAAACATTTATATCCTCATTAATAACCACACAGTAGGTCACAATATATGGGAACCAACACATTTTTGGGGGAAATCACCGTATAATCACATTCCTGATCTGATCCAGATGAAACTCAGAGTTAACAACCAACTCGACATAAAGTCACAATTCATAAAGATCAGTTCATTATATCAAGATAAATTTTCCCCATTGATGAGATATACGTATTATTTGTTTTTTGATCCAGAATCAGTATATTGATCCTGATCCTCTAAAATATAATGAAATCTTCATGACATAAAGTCGATCTTTGGTTTACATTTTTGTTAGAATCTGTTAAGTGTTTATGACGTAATCCTGCTCATAGATAAAGAAAGAAAAAGGTGGAGGTAATAAAACACAGTAGAATAAAAATCTATTACCCGCCAGAATGTTATTGTTTTATTTATTTTCTTTATTCCCATTGAGTTGAAAATGTCATTTTTCCAAATGTAATTTATTTTTGTCTATTTTTTCCTTCACAAAATATCGTATCGTTATTCCATTGTATCGTATCATAAACTTCTAGAAATTATGATTCTAAAATCTGTAAGAAGAGAAGTTTCATTCCATGAGTTTGAGGCGTTACAGAAAAATGCAGTTTAACCAAAGTTCAGCTTTAAAAAGTGAAGACGTGGAGATGAGAATGGAGTCGTTTAGTGTAGGTAGTGATGTATGGAAGAATAACGACCAGGTTGTTCCTAATGCACTCAGTGATGTGTATCATATCCATCACCTCTGATAAATCTAAGGACGGAGATAAACGGCTTCAGCAGGAAGTAATAGCATAGATCACATCTCATAATCCCTACCAGCACTCACACTTCTGTTCAGAAACATATTGGTTTGTTGCAGATTTGAGGAAATCACGTGAAACCAGGGCTGCAACCATTACAATCACTGGTTTTTAAAAAACCTGATTTGCCGTCTTTTTTTTTTTAATAACTGACAGCATACACCTTGAATGTTAAGATATTGTTTTATTTTAAAAGATTGAACGATCGTTTTAACTCTTTAGTCTTTCATTTTTCACATTTTCAAAACAAACAAAACGTGTGAAACATGTTCCACTGCTGACCTGTTTAAAAAGTGCACAATCGGCAGTATTTAGGTTTATAAATAAAGAAAATCACAAGTTTTGGGGTAGAGAATAAAATAAGCACCAATAAAGTTTCCTTGTTGAGCAAAAAGGGAAAATACTGAATGTAGCAGCTTTGTGGATAATTAAATTATATTATAATATATATATTATAATAATTAAATGGTCACTTTAGCTTTTAACTGTTTTTAGTCGTTTTCTGATTTTTCATTTCTTGTTTTGTGTAATTTTGGAGTCACTTTGTGTATTTTTATTGTGTGTTTTTGTTATTTCATGTTTTTGGAGTCATTACTTGTATTTTTCAGTCATTTTGTGTGTTTTTGGAGTCGTGTTGAGTTTGTAGTGTGGTTAATCTAATGCAATGGGAATGTTGGATCAAAGTATGAGCTGTTTAAAGGCTTTTCTATTGTCATGGTACAGTAATGTAAACGTGTGATCTTCCTCAACAGGGATTTGAGTTTAAAGTAGAATTAAAATGAAAGACCAGAGTCACTTTTTTACCTTCAAAGATCAGGACATTCATGTTTAGGAATAAATCTCTTTGGATTCATGAATACTAATGTGATCACATGATGATCACAGTGGGTGTTCAGAAACACAGGTAGGAGATTGCATTGATCCTTTTAGTTTATCAAAGTAAAATAAATCAGCGTGCTATCATTTAGAATGTTTCTGACACCAGAACAAGGCCTCCTACATTTCCACTGGTGTTAAGGAACTTCTCATGAGGCTCACACTGAGAGTTGAAAAGAGGAACGACTTCTGAAGCAGACGAATAACAAACATCAGAGGCTTTTTTTAAGAGAAAAATGGTGAAATCGTCATAAGATTTAAGAAATAACTCCACAAAATAGATTTCAGAAACAACCACTAGGGTTACAGCTAGTGGACTCTCTATTTTCACATCATTTCCATCAAAATTATGATTAAAATTTTGTAAACATAAAACCATGCTTTCATTTGTAAATGTTCCTCTCTCTCTCTCAAGTACCCCCTGTCGTGCCATCGTGTACCCCTAGGTTTACACGTACCCCCATTTGAGAAACACTGCTTTAGACCATCAAATCTGGCCTGTAGGAGAAAGTTAGACAGAGAAAACTTGAATAATTGTCCAAATAATGAAATAATTCAGTTATAGATAAATCAGCTCACATATATAAATACATTCAATGAAACTCCACAATATTTGGTGAATCACAATTTTCACAAATTTCAAATTGTTCAGAGAACTGTATTTTCCTGAAATTAAAGCACATAATTTCCACAAATTACATATAAATTGATCACAAAATAAATGAAAATTAAAACAGAGTCACTTATTGTTTGGATGTTGTCGGTGCTTCACATACTTTGTGTATCATTTATACGTTAAAGTCAAACTTGGGGACATTAATGTTGAAATTGCTCATTTTCTCAGCTACAATCAGTGGCTCACTTTAGATCAAACTACTGTGTGACCCCTGAACTAAAATGACTTAGACCTACGTCCTCAGTGACCTGAGATAATAAATGGATATTTAATGTAGTAATAACATTCATTTGCTTGAATCCATTCTCAGAATTTAATTTCTAAGGCTTCAGATTTTCCATGATCATCAGAAATGGATAAAAAAAAACTAAAAAAATAAATCTAATCCGTTTATTCCTTTCTCTCTTTATTTAAAATTGGGCCCTAACGTGACACGTCAATGCCTCATGCTGCTTTGGATTGTTTACTCACTGCATTACATTCCTGCGTACATTTCTCTGACCAACACAACACAGGATGTAAATAAATCAGGATCGATGGTTCCAGGAGACGCGTCTCCATCAGTCCTGGATCTTTCAGTCATAGACTAGACTTAGCATGTGTACTGTGATCAATATGCAGCCCCGTGCACCCCTACCAGGGATGAGCTCTATAGACTATTCTATGCATTACCTTCATAGCAACGTTTCCTTCATAGAGGAACTAGAACACTCATTAAGACTAGAAGCTTTGTAGATTTCATCACTAACACCAAGTAGTTCATTTTATACCAAACATTCATGGAGATCATTTGTTTCTTGGTAAAGAGGCAGAAATGTTAATGTGTGTGTGTATTAGGGATGCACCCAAATTACATTTTTTTGTCCAAAAACCAAAACATTGAAAGAAATGATCATGTGTTCTAACCACTGAAATCAAAATATTGCAATTGTATCAAGGTTGGGGTCAATCATAATTGTAATTGATAATTAATTACAATTATGGTGTAATTGTAATTTTAAAAATATATTGCTGTCGTAATGGTAATTGAGTTCAGATAATTGACTTTGTATTTGCAATTGCCATGAAAATTCTATAAGAATTGTCATTTATAATTTAGCATAAAACTCGGGAACCATGTTAAAGTTTGTACAGTTATACATATATAGTTAATAATTAATAAAATATGTTTCATATCAAGCTTTCCCATTTTTGAATAAAATCTATAGTTATACTGGTTCAGATACCCACACTAAAAATATGAAAACCTATATTTTCATTGATTAGGAATCCTAACAATGTAATCAATAGATAGGAAATAAAATGATATATATTTGTTATTTAGGACCTGTTAGCATTAGAGATGCTAACAGAAAGCTAACACAAGAGTAAGGTTAACTTTATTAGGTTATTTATTTCAGGCTCAGTGATTGTGATTAATTGTAATTGACTTTAATAATAATAAAAAGTGTTTCAGCCCAAGATTTGGCTAGAATTTCAGTCACAATCACTGTTACAAATTTATGTGATAAACACACAAAATAACAGCTAAAGTACCCCACCAAAAAACCTAAATGTTTTATATACAACTTTACTCCATAGATACACAAAATGACACAGAAAATGACCACAAAGTCACACAAACACTTTGTTCTTATCTGTATTAAAGCTGCAGTATGTAGAATAATTAAACGCTCCACCCTCCCCTTCCTGTTTCCGGTATCCTCGTGAACGTGCAACAACTACAACAAAGACGTTTGGCGATAGATAGAAGCCGTCTTTGTAAGTGTGCGTGTTTCCAGCTGTGCGTGTTTCCATGCTGGAACAATAACGTGACCTTGGTAGAACACAATGTGAGTGAAAACGTCAATATATTCTCCCACGCCGTAGGCTGCGTGATGAGCAAACCCATCACACGTATGCACACAGTGTGTGTGGCTTTAAATGGGAGAATAAATCTGCCCTGACCTGGGTTTAATTGCCCCCTGAGCTGGTGTTTCCATGTTTTAAATGCCTTTCTGCCATAGCATGGCAGCACCATAACTTGATGCTGCCAGCTTTTTAAGACGACCCAGTAACAAATGCCTCTGGTGATGCTGGAATTGCTTTCTAGAGATGAGCTGAACGTAGCTGTTCACAGGATCGATCCGACTGCAAAGAATATTAGCAGAAACAGTTCCTTTGAGCAGTGGAAAGGTCGGATGTTTATTCACCAACTGCCTCTAGGAATCAATGCAGGAAAGAAAATGGGTCCATTTGAGAAGAGGAAACACTCCATCTTATTAATTTGCTTATTTAGTCGAGGAATTTCAAAGCATTTCATCTGCACACCTCATTCACTGCTGATTAGACGTCAGAACAACTAAAGACTGTCAGAGCAGATGTTCCATCATCATTTCCCTGTTCTCCATTTCAGCTTCACTTTACCAAAATATCAAACATCAAATTAAACCAAAAGCTACAAAAATGTGATCCGAGGGTCACATGTTCAACATTCATGTTAGCATTTACAATATTGGCCAATTTATTTATCAACACAGGGATTAACAAAGCGTTTGTGTTATAATTTTGTGGGGTTTTTGTTGTGTATTTTTCTGTAATTTTAATATTTTAGTTTAGTGCGTCTTTGGAGTAATGTGTATTTTTTGGAGTAATTTTGTGTATTTTTGTCATTTTGCATATTCCTCTGTAATCATATCCACAATATTGGAATTTTTTTTTTGCCTGATTTCTGATATTTTACAACTCATTTGGCTGATAAATTATACCAATATAAGTTTTTCTATTTTCTGTAGTGAAATTAACAAACACAATTATTCTGCAGATTCTTTAATCCTGGAAAATGCAGACATGGGACGAAGCTCATGATGTAACATCACTAATTATTCTTCACACATTTAAGTAAAATATATCCTATTTATTCAAGACAAATATGTTTAAACCAAAAAAATGAAGATACTTGCAGCCTATACTAAAAACAGTTACTACCTATCCAGTGTTTTTTCTGGTGCTGGCCACAGGACTATAAATCAATCTCATGATGAATCGTTATCTTACTACTAGTCGTTCTAAACAGGCCAAAACATCAGGATGATTTCTATCCCTGTAGTTGGTCTGTTTCTCATGTTGCTGTGGGGTCGACTAAAAGTCAGTGGCCTGATGTGAACTGAGCTCAGGGTGGAAGTGGGACACTCAGGAGAAGTAGCTGTAACAGCTTTCTGAACTCACCTCCTGCTGTGCTGCTGCTTTGAGTCCAGTATCTGCTCTGAGCAGCTGAAGCAGCAGCACTCTCCTCCTCCTCCTCTTTGTCCAACATCACAAACACCTCCTCCTCCCACACCTCATCACCTCTGGACAGTCCTTCAAATTTATCCCACATCCTTTTTAGTTTCCACTAATTGGAAACCAGAAGTCGCTCTGTGTGTTTTATATCTTCTGTCTCTCTTTCCATCTTCTGTCTGTTTTTCTCCTCTTTTATCGTCTCCATTTGAGAGACAGCCACTAAACGAAGGCTGCACAGAAAAAGCAGAGTATCCTGTGAATCCCTTCATATGAGTTGATCTGCATGCTGGGGGGGGCCGCAGGCTTTATTGGAACAGATGACCCTGGGTTTATGTTTCATACGTCATTATCAGAGATAATGAAAGACACTTTCACTTTGTCTTTCAAATGCATGAGCCTATGGTCGCATACCCCAACCCCAAGAGCTGGTGCTCTCACACTAACACCAATTACCTGTAGTGCAGTGGAGCGCGTGTGGAGAGTTCAGTGGAAATCCATCAGAATGCAGTGCACCCAGTGGGCCTGTGATGAACTGTGCTGCTCCGTGTTACTTATGACCAATGAAGGTCTAATCTAATGTTTATGGGGGGGGGTTCTATTTTTGGCAGCCTCTTGGTTCATCGGCTCTGTGTGTTTATTCTAGAGATCTTCCCACAGTTTCCCAAGTTTAGTTCTGTAGGATCAAAATGATGAGGAGGACTAGTGCTCATAATAAAGTACATTTAATTCATTGGCTGCCAGCCATTTTCAGAACAGATACCCCCTCCCTGCCAGCCATTTTAGAGCATTTTGACTTATCTTTTAATACCCACAGAATATTTTATACAATGACAATGTAAAATCTGAAACCAGATTCTGAAAGAATAGACTCTACTTAATCAGTAAAAAAATAGTTTCTAGCTTGTTTTGTTCTTCCGTAATCAGTGCATCAGTGTTTTTGTATTTGCAATTTTGATGATGAAAATTACGTTTGTATTAAAAAGTACTTCATTAAGTGAACATTCATTGTGTTCAGAACAACCTAAGAATGTTTGACCAGAGAGACAAGCTTTGATGTAAATTTTCTGTGTTCAAAACAGGGGGCGGGACTTAGATAAGCAAATTGCTTCTCTTGACTCCTTTTTCGGCATGTACAAAAAAAAAAAAAAAAAGTGAACGTAACCATGTCGGAAATAAACTGAATAAATAAATAAAAATAAAATAAATTAAATTAAAAATCTCAAATACTTCAGTATTTTCACTTAAGTAATATTTTTGACTGAGTTACCTTTACTTGTATTGGACTCATTTTTAACAAATAATCCAGTACTTTGTCCACCTCTGGCTATAACTTAAACCCTAAATTACGATAACTTTTAATGAAAACACATGGCGTTTGAAAGTCGTGTCGTGCAGTATGGAAGAAATGCGGTGGAATAGTTAAACTCTGTTTTCTGTGATAGGGTCTCGTTTGCCCGTGAGATCGCGTTGTACCAAAAGTTGATTCGTCGTCCTGGTTAAAAATCTGGGAACTCTTGATGTTGTTCAGTCAAAGACACAAAAACCTTGAGAATCAAAGTCTTCTTGGGCGGGAGTCCTTCAACAGTCCTTGATTTACTCGCTAACTTCAGCCGTCAATTTAAGGGAGTGTGAAGGTCCCTTAGGAGAGCTCTTCTTCCCTGCTTCATTGTCTACTGTAACGTAGTCACATTTTTAAAAGCATGCAATTAAATGAATATGGTGCATAATAATGTGTTTTGTTAAACATAGATCTCCTAATAAGGACATTTTTAAAATATTTTAGGCCAAACTTGTAAAAACAGTGGAGGATCATTTTAATGTTTGACTGTAATCTTGAATGTAGTGATCGACTGATTCATCGACCGGCCGATTTAATTGGCAGATTTTTGCGTGTTTTACGTGTATTAGCATTGGCCCTAAAAAATCCTTATCGGTCGATCCCTACTTGAATGTAGTTGGTAAAGTTCAGTTGTTTTCAATTTGACAGTTTAATTCATGGCGGTTCAGTTGAAAGCTAAGCTGTAGCTAAATATCTAACATTAGTTGGTGCTCCCTGGCCAGGTGAGCAGGGACTCAGACCATGGGTTTGCAGGTTCTCCTTATGTGGGGTCCCATTTTCTGCCTCAGTCTAATACCATGCATGTTAGACAGTTATTTATGTCTAAATGTCCCTATAAATACATACACCTGTGTCTAAAGTCACCCTCAGAGCTTTTGTAGCTTTCACAGATATTATTTCTGTCGTGGTAGTGTTTCTGTGAAGGAATCATCCTGACACTGAGTCTCTTGTATTTAGCGGTGCCAGATGCCCTGAGGTGAGTTTAACCTACGAGCAGAGATGCACCTGCGCTCCATTAAACTGGGATTGAAGCTTTCAAACTCACTAAATCTCCATCCACTCATCAGGTATTAAATCTGCCCTCTCCGTTGCTGCTTTGCTCCTTTTCCTTTGGTGTAGAACAGTTGTGTCGTCTTAAACAAACCTCACAGATGTCTGTGTCATTCCCTCGTTTAGTCGATCTGAAGATGTATCTAAGATTCACTTTGCGTCCTAATTTATAGACGCACATGTTTTGTTATTTACACAAGCTGTGACTGATTATTCACTAAAGCGTTTTGTCCCTGAGGCAGTTTGGGGTAAATTGTATTTCTGCACTGCAGCGTTTACCTTGTTGTTCTTCTGAGGTCTTTAAATTTTCATCCACTCTTAGCTTTGTGCAGAAAAAAGATAAGTTACTGTAATATAATGTAAGGTTTGTTCTGTCTTTCATCAGAGGACCAACTGCTCTTTAGCTATAATATGTTAATATTTCATTTATTTTTCATTTTCAGACAATTTTTTTCAGGAAATTTTCTTTGAGCTCCTGACATATTTTGACTGTCAACTGTCAGTCTTCCTCAGAGGCGTCTGCTGATCACTTTGATGTGTCACACACATATATTAAGGGTATAGGAAAAATATATTTCACTGCACGATTATTGTACCAAAGGAAATTAACACAAACGCTGGGGCGACAGGGGGCGTGGCCAACCTGACCTGACATGAACAACAAAAATACATCAAAATGACATAAAATACACAAAATGCCAAGTTGGCCACACCCAGAAATAACTCATAAGGACACATCAAAACTATCAGCAGACTCCTCTGAGGAAGACTGACAGTTGACAGTCAAAACATCTCAAGAGATCAAAGTAAATTTCCTGAAAAAAGTTGTCTGAAAAAATGAAACCATAACATGTTAATTTTAAAAAGAAGACAAAATGAACTTGTTGGAATCATTCCTCTCTTTAGCTAGGTTAGCAGGTGAAAGGAGGTCAAAGCTACACAGGTTACATTCCTCCATGTCTGTGGTTGTGTATTCACACACACACACACACACACACACACACACACACACTGACGTACGTGATTAAACTTGCTGTCCTGATGAGAAGAAATGTGAGGGAAGTCATTTGTTAACAGTAAACACAGTGTGTGGCAGTAAAGTCATTTGTTAATGACATAGAAACGGTTTTTGATTACAGGCTAGGAACAAAGATGTCATGTGACGACTTTAAAGCTTAAAGAACAAAGAGACAAAAAACTAGATTCTCTGACGTTCTTGTTTGTTTTCTGTCGTCAGGAGGAATTGTACAAAATAGAAACCTGCACCTTTTGTTTCCTCAAAGTATCTGTAAATCTCCAAAAACACCTAAAAAAAACAACTTCTTTGTTCTTTAAACTCGTAACAACTCACTTAGACGAGGGGAAAGCCCAATCCACGCCTTTGTGCTAGCTAGCAAAGACAGTAGTTAGCCACACTTCCAATTTTATGATTTGGCAGATCTACATACTGTTTTTTATTCTGTTCCCAGCAGGTCCTAAAATAAAGGTTAACTAAACCCTGAGGTTTTGGAAACGTGCGTCTAGGCCGAAATCAAATAAAATGTAATGATTATGGGCGTGGCTCCTGGAGCAGTTAAAGGGCAGTCACTCTGAGATTTTTATGACAAAATATGCCATATTGAAATACTTTGACTAATATGTGAAGAACTGAACAAATATCTCTCAACAACACTTCACACCAAATATATTGACTTACTTTAAATGTGACAGAATCCTTTATTTTGATGGTAGACATGAGCTTGTTACTGAGTGTCACACCAAACACTATAGTTGCTTAAATTGAGTCTAAAGTGCAGATTGGACCGAAGTTTTCTGTCTGAGCCCAACACGATTAAAATCTCTTTTTCATTTGTTTTCCCCTCATACTAATAGTAGAAGAAAGTAACTGTTCAAACTTCCTACAGTTGTTTAAAAAAAAAAAGAAAAGAATGTAACAAGCGCACGTCACTAATGTGACTAACTGCACCTGAGTATAATTCTTAAATATCTGTTCGAACCTGGGTCGACCCGTCATTACCGTCAGGCTCAGGTCAGGTACCCCTCCTCTAGTAGACACTGTTTGCTGCTTTGTTAAAAAAATAATAATGTGTACAAATTAAGAAACGTTTTTGAAGAGAAAATGACAAAAAAATAGATTTTTAGACAATTATTATTAATAATGATAATATAATGCATTGCATTTTTGTAGTGCAATTGGTTGCTAATGAACCACCTATGTCACTACTTATATAGGAGCAGCTATAGAGATGCAACTTTAAACAAGTTCTGTTGTAGAACGTTTGGTTTTGTGTATGAACTGATGCTGCATTTAAATGATTTGATCTATATGTAAGTTAATGATATTTTTACTTTTTGCAATTATAGCACAAACCTACAGAGAAAGGTGTGTTTGTGTGGAAATGACTTCAATCAGCAGGAGCTTGTGCAGAGATGTGTGATAAAAACCGTGAGAACGTTGTCTTTAGCTGCAGTAATTAGTACATGACGGATGTTTGGGCTAACGAAAGCACAGAGGGGTTGAGTCAACATAATGTTCACTGCTGTTAAACAGACAATGTCTTACATCAGCTTTTATTTAAAAAAAGAAGAGAGGAGAAATTACTAGCATTGAACACCTGTTTAGTGTCAAAAACTTTGTCGCGGCTGCTGTGGGCGTCCCCCTGGGCTCTGTTCTTGGACCTGTTCCTTTCTGTCATGTTCTTACAATATTACACGTGAAAAATGTTTTTGGAGTCTTTCCCGCTCTGCGTGTAACACCGCTCATTAATCAGGTTGATGGTGAAGTGTCTGCAGCGTGCACTGCTGTCACTGTGGCGGGGGGGGGGACTACTGAAGGAGCAAAAAGTAGTGTAGTGGTTCAAAATAAAGGTCCCAGAGAGCAGGGACCCCCACTGTAGCTGAAGGTGTTGAACACAGACATGAACATTGAAGAACAGTCATGTGGAGACAGGACCATCTATAAGGGGGAATAAAGGAGAGATTTTTGGGGTCCATCCATAAAGTCAGTAAAATGATGGTCCATTGTTCTATGAATCTGTGATAACCACATTTATTTATTCATCTGAATAATATCCACTGTTATCCAGGAACGTTTATTATTATTATTATTATTATTATTATTATTATAATCATCTTAAAGATGGAAATCATGGTTTTAATCACTAATAAAATGGTTCAAATTGACCAAAAATGGTGGAAAAGGAGGTGAAATGGGATTTTAAAAACAATTTTTTTTTAAAGTTTCAAATTAGAGTGGATAAAAACTGACATAAAAAATTTCAAGTATCAATATTGGCTTTAAAGTGACAGAAGTGGCAGGTCTTCAAAGTGGAAAGAAAATGTGCAGAAAAGTCATTGAAATGTGATGTAGAAGTGTCAGAAATGGGAGAAATGTAGCAAAAATACATTAAAAGGAGCAAAAATTAGGCAAGAAAAAGTGATGAAAATAGGTTGAAATATCGCAAGTTTGGTGTAGTTGCAAAAATGGGCTCAAGTTGTTAAAATAAAATCTTTGGTACTTGAAGGCACCTGGCCACCCTCTCCCAGTGTCTCACGACCCCAAATGGGGTCCTGACCCCGAGGGTGAGTAAACCTGAAGTAGTGGATGCTGAGTTGTTCACATGAATGGAGGGATTTGTAATGTGCTCCTAATCTTTACTTTTTATGAGCGAGTTGATGACGAGGGTTTTTCCTATTTTTCCAGTGAGGGGTAAATATAATGATGCTCTTTTATCAGTCAAAGCAGGTGTTGAAGGTGCATCGCTGATTTTGAAATGTCAGTTGTATCATTGATAAAGAGGCAGGTAATCCATTTTACGTGGAGATTACTGGATCATTGCTGCTTCCTGCTCCGGGGTCGCTTCCTGTGAATAAAACGTGTTACTCCGCATGTGTGACGACTGGCAGTCCTTCAGCCTGGAGCCAGGACACAGAATACCATGACCTTAAAGGAATCCTCCTCTGGTTTAACAAATGTGGCCCAAAACCTTTGAAATGTCCTAGATTTAGTAGATCTATGTCTAAAAAAACATATTTTGCACCATATTCATTTAATTTCCTTTTAAAAATTGGACTACTTTACTCTGTGTTCCTCCATCTTGAAATCATGTGATTGATGATGTCACATGGCTCCACAGCCTGTAAACATCCCATTGTTTTCTATTGGAGTGAAACATTCTAGATCATTTATTAGCTTTTTCTGTCAAAATAAGTTAAGGAGAGCTCTTCTTCTCTGCTTCATTGTCAACTACCAAACCACAGAGTTGGAGCTCTCGCCTCCTGCGGTCATAGATTAGTTTTCATCCTTGTTTGGTCACATCTTTAACTCATCCTGATTATTTAGAGCACCTGAAAGCAGCACAAATTGGCATTTTGACAAAAAAGCTACTAAATGATGTAAAAAGCTGAATGAAGGCTTTACTTTATAGAAAACAATGGGATGTTTACAGGCAAAAGGGTGTGTGACGTCTTCAATCACGTGATCTGAAAATGGTGGAATACAGGTTTTAAAACTGTAATGTAGTCCCATTTTTAAAAGTGAATAAAACAAATATAATGGAAAATAATGTTTTTGTTAGACATACATATTCTAATAATGATATTTCAAAGATATTAGGCCACATTTGTAAAAACAGTGGAGGATCCCTTTAACAGTGGTGTTTAGAAATGTAGGAAAAGAGCAGTCAAAGGGTTTTAGTCATAAAATGGTAATTCAAGCCAGATTTAGGTGAGCTGTCACCAAGGTTGAAGCAAATAGAGACCCCGGGGTCAGCGGGTCAGCCCCCAGTGATAAACTCCCTCCATGGTCTTTCTTTACCAAACCCCAGCAACAAAATCCAAACTACACACACATCCAATGAGTTGCAGGGGATGTAACATAACCGTGATGAAGTGTTTGTTTTACCGCTTTTAAAAGGTTCAAATAAACATCAGCGGTCATTAGTGCGTAGCCGCTACTTCCTGTTCTACGTGGGAGCAGCGCTCCATTTTATCAGGTTTACAACCTCTGGGTTTCATAACGAGCCCCGTGACTTCCACCAAATGGGCCACGACTGAAGAATGTTCTCCATGTATGAAGGAAGGCGCTCGTCATCGCAACGTATGTTGTTATTGAAGAAAAGCAGGGAGTGGAGCGAGGTCGCGGCCGCTGTGTAGCACCTCATCACTCAGCACGACCGCACTAACAGGAGGGATTGTTTAAATTTGGCTCCGAGCCTCGTCTTGAGTTACGTCCAGATGGTCGCTGGTGGTTCCTCGCTCGGTCAAGCTCTTGGACTTTGATTTTGGAAGGACCATCCATTTCAGCCTGTTTTCTGGCCAAGGCAAAAAAAGAAAGAAATGCCATTCCTGATGCTCTTAGATTCACGCAGTGTTTGAGTTTCACTTCCTGAGGTCAGAGAAACGCGCTCTGCTCTGGGTTGTTTCATCAAAGCTGCTGTTGCATCAAGCTCCAGTCGGCCTTCTGGGCCACGTGAGAGCTGGTTTCACCTGCATTGCACTGTAGATCATGAACCCAGAGGCATCTTTTACATTTAAAGCAAGTTGACATGATGATGCTTATGTGTTCTATCATCAAACATCCACTCACTGCCTACATCTGCTTTGAGTTTGCAGTGCCCATGGCGTTGGTTGTTCCCCTGTGTAATCTAATCAAACTGATGGTGTTTGTGACCTGTTCAATGTCAAACCTCATGTTGTGCCTGCATAGGGCTACACATACATGTGGTATCTGTATCAGGGTCAATGATGTACAAGGATGTTCACCTCATGATATTTCATCAAATGGAAATCGTTGGAACGCGTGAATAAAATGATGGAAATAAGAATAAAAATACTTTGAGATTTATACAAGACTAGAAAATGCTTCAAATCATTCATTTATACCAAATAGGGCAGAACATGTTTTTAAACAATGTTTTTGAAACAGCAGTCATGGCCAGAGTATATTTTGACGCTTGCGATAACAGAATAAATCACAGATAACTAATGTTATTTTGTGTTCTATTCATTGTGCATATAAGAGAGGTATACAGTACTACACATATTGTATCTTTTTATGCATAGAAATATTTTATTAACCTGACTGAAGTGCAGTTGGACAGAAAACGGCAGGCGACCAATCAGCTATGGACGTTTATTACAGCGTTGACGTCCGTTGAAAGGGACACATCATAAATATTCATGTCAGCATTAAGGTGCGTTGACACCGAAAACGACTCTGGCGACTACATTACATCAAAAATCACGTTTTCAAGCAACGCGACTCATGCAGTTCCAGTGACTCAATCACGCGATCGGCGTCGCTGGAAGTCGCTCAAAGTTGAAAAATCTTTTCAAGTAATAAAAACTCCCTCACTACTAAACTGTATACTATATTCAATTCAAAACAGCTTTATTGGCATAACAAACTACTTTACATTGCCAAGGGAAGTGTGACTTAAAATGATGTACGCACAAAAAGAATAAATATTAAAAATAGCAACATTTGTTTTGTGCAACACAATAAAATTAAAATAGAGTTTCACTCTATATATTTACAAAAATATTAACAACTAACCTATAAGTGTTATACAAGTATATACATACATGTACACAAAGAATCACATAGGTATTTATAATATACATACATGCATGGGCAGACTTTTTATATATGCATATATGTAGTGAGACTGAGACTATTATCAACCTGTGGGTCAGGGCTAAATATTGAGTCAAACACTTATTTTCAGTGGGTCACAGGCACAAAATGATGATTAAAAAAAAAAAAAACTGAAAACTTTTTGCTCTTCTTGTGAAGTTTTACACACAAAGTAAAAGTTGATATAGACCCCTTATTTAATGGTTGGAGGCAAAAACAGGAAACGCTGCTGGCTAAAGACTATTTATGCTAGTAACGTTACAGCTTTAAAATGGCGTGTTGTTGTGTTTGGGTGCCAGAATAGGAGGAATAACGTTAGTGGACGTACATTAAAGTTTTATAGGATTCCAGTGGACACTCGTGCTCAGAAAAAAATGAAGACAATTGTGGTTTTGCGTCCAGGCTAAGCCCCGCCCAACAAAATACGTCACAATGTTTACAAATAATCAAAGGGTCTATACACTTGCCTCTTTTAAAATGCAGTTTTTGATTAGGTTACTTGGAATTTGTGGATCCCCCCCCCCACACACACACACACACACAGAATAACTTGTGTTTGCGTCATGGAATCTGCAGCACTAATTCCACTACAGCCTGTAGTTTGGTAGAAGCTGAAACCAACCAACAGGCTGGAGTGTGATCAGCCTTGTTTCTGCACAGAGATGCTGAAAGTGTTGAAGGGAGATAAAATGAAAGAGAGCCAGTGGAGCCGTTCATCTTCCAGACAGAAGTGGAAAAGGAAATGTGTTCCTCTCCAATACCGACACAACTATGACGGATGAGGCAGTGGAACAGCCGTTAAATATCTTGTCATCCTTCTTCCTGCTTTCATACAGTGAGACACTCGTCTGCTCATAATTACAGGCTTGGTCTGGATCGCTACGATATTTCAAATTACAGACGAACTCGTGGATGGAAATGTATCACACATCCGTGTTTGTTCGGTTTAATGTTAGAATCCCTGCGTCATTTTAGAAATATGAGTTTAATCTGTAACAGCTGCTCTCTATAATGTAAAAAACTGTTCCTTAGGAAATCCATTTTGATCTCCTCATGTTTGGACTGACAACTGCCAGTCTTCGTCAGAGGCATCTGCTGATTGCTGTGAAGTTTCCTTGACTTCTGCTTAGTAATTCCAGCACGATTCTTTTTTTCTTGTTTGTTTTATTTAGTTCCCCATTAGCTATACTGTAAAAACACAATAAACAGATTAGATAAACATTTACACAGGAAAGAAAATATAACCAAAATAAAACACAATAACCAAAGTATACATAAATAACAACATTAACCGAAATACACACATTAAAATAAAATAAAAATAAAGTAAACTAATAATTGAAAAAATAAAACTCTACCTGTATGCTCAATATTCAGGCATAAAATTATGCCATACATTACATATCCAGCACACAAAACATAGTTTAATATAAAAATTCTTAATCTTGAGTAAATATGAATAGTTTACCTTTTTTAGAAATATTATGTTATGGTTTCATTTATTCAGAATACGTGTTATTCAAAATAAAGACAAAATGAATCTTGCTGGAATTACTACGCTGAAGTCGAGGAAACTTCAAAGGACACATCAAAGCAATCAGCAGGTGTCTCTGATGAAGACTGGCAGTTGTTGGTCCAAACGTGAGGAGATCAAAGTGGTTTTCCTGAGGAACAGTAGGCTGAATAAATGAAACCTGAACATATGCTCCATGTTAGTGGGTGGTTATTATGCGTCACCGCTAGAAGGTTGAGCATTTACACCCTCGTCATCTTACACTGAAGTGTTTGCATGTTCTCCTTTTCTGTAGATACTTGGTTTGTGCTTTACCTTCCTCATGGTGCTGGAATATAAAAGATTTTTTTCAATGTTTACATAGATGTAAGATGTTCTTAAGCTTAGATTGTTGTGGACGAAGGACAGTGAAGTGTCATCGCTTAGAGAGAAAACTGCTTTTTTTTCACCAAGGCTGAACCACAATAGTAAATAAATAAACTTTATTTCTAAAGCGCTTTTCACTGGTGAGAACCACAAAGTTCTGTACAAACACTTCAGTATCATCCTGTCTAAAGAGAACATGGAAGAACAGTCACAAATATCATTGCTTAAGGTAAACCTGTGTTTAATAGTGTAATCTGTGCTTTAAGACTGAATAAACATAATCTAAAAAAAACACAATTTCTATGGCAATCAAAGTTTAAATCAAAGAAGCAATATTAAAAACTCTGAGATTAATGTATTTCTGACTCTTCCTCGGAAAATCCGGCTGATTTGTTGGATTATCAGCACAAAGTAGTTCATTTGTAAATAAAACACACATCTAAGCACAATTACTATGTGAAGTTTTCTTACAGTTTGTGTGCTTATTCAACAATTAATAATTGGCCAAATGTAGCAGCATTTGTTGCTTTAATTGCATTATTATTAGTTACATTATACTGTATATTTTGTCTCATTTGCTGCCTGGACACGTTATCATGCTAATTATCTGCCATCTCCTTGGTTTTTCCGTAGGTTCTCCTTTAGCTCCTAGCTTAGCCGTACCGCCACACATTAGAAATACTGTTTCTAGCAGTAGATTTAGAAGCTTTGAGCCCAGACACAGATCATAATTCTCTTTCTGTGCATAAAAAAGTTTGTTCTCAATCTGGGTTGTTTGGTTCTGCTATGACGGCACGTTTAGAGTGAACAAACGGCTACAACACATCTGTGTGTGAGAGACAGGAAATAAGACTGAGAACTACATCACAGATGAACAACAATGAACTAGTTTACCAATCTAAATACAAATAAAACACAAACGCACCATAAAATAACAGTAACTGAGTTACTCAAAGTGTAACTAAATTACTGGGTTAAAAGTCACGTATTACAATTTAATTTTTCTACTGGCTGAGAATGGTTGTTTGTGATGTTTTGGTGGCTTATGTCACAAACCACCACTGTTGGCTCCACCCCTTCTATAAAAACTAACACCTGTGGACTCAGTAATCTGTGTGAGAATTGTGACTAGAGGAGTAGAAAGTATTGATTAGCTAGTTAGCATAGCATAGATTGTTCTTTGGAGATTTTATAGTTTAGACTGGGCGTGTCTTAATATCCGCTGTGTTTTCTGTCCACATTTACTGCAGCGTTGATCTCTGCATGTGTGTTTGCACCTCCTTCTCAGTTATACTATTTTTCCGTACGAAAACTATCACCGCAGACAGTTGCAGATTTCATGAATTGCTTTGCTCTCTCTACACAACCTTATTTGCATTTTCCCCTCCCATATTTTTGCTCCCCCTGGGAGATCTGCCTATTATGCATATTCATTAGAGGGAAACACCTTAAATGAATTGAGGGCGTATTGGTAAGCCCAGCTCACACGCCCACCTGCCCTTTGTACTCCTTATTAGCGTGTGGAGTGACGTTTGCACACGTGTTAATACCACTAAACCTTTTGTGAATCTGCCCCTGAGTTTGCAGGGGACGGGGGGAGTTTTCCCAAATTCATTTGAAAAAATACAATTTGTTTTTGTTGTTGTTCTTTAAAAAATACTAGTATAAGTACTAGTATAAGTTTTCAGTGAAATGGTCCCAAACTTTTGAGACTTTAGGTTGGTTCTTCTATTGCGTAATTCTTCTTCACCATGTAAATGGTGAAGCGACACTGCACCCAGCAGTTCATGTATGGTACTGCAGCAAAAATGAAGCAGAAAGTGACCGCCGGAATAAATTTACAACATTAAATGACACAAGTATTTCTAGTCGACATGTTACTAATTATTTTTGCATTATTGTATGAGTCACACATTGCGGTTGCCGCGAATCTCAGACGGTCTTTAAATTTAACCCCTTTTACCCAAATACCTGCTTTAGGTACTACCACTCACTCATTCCCCCTGTCCACAGCCACCATCATTATAGCTAAGCTTCACACTTGTCACTATACTGGCTGGATTACACAACATAATAAGCACAATATATTCTACAACTTCACATCTCACCCTCACTGCAAAACAATCTATTCTTCCCCACCTTTTCTATTTCCTACCTTGAGTCTCTCCTCCCTGCTCCCTTTCCCCTCCCCTTCCCCCTCCCCCTCCACTTAGGTGTAACACTGCTCTCCCTTTTTATATCCTCCCTATAATAAAAGATTTCTTACCCTTCCTTAGGGAGGGCTGGTGATGGTCACAATTAAGCAATAAAATGAATCAATGTATTTTATTGCAATAACAAAATATGCATTGCTGTCTCATAATGATTGCACTTCCTGTGGTGTTGACCTTTGACAGCATGTGCAGACAAGTTAAAAAAAAAAAAAAATGTATCTAGAATTTAGACCACATGTCAAACTCATGGCCCAGGGGCCAAATCCAATTCGGCTCGCAGGAGGAAGTAAAAATTACAAAGAAAACATGAATCATTGTGTAAATGTATTTCATTTATTTTATTGGTTTATTTACCAGCTGCGGAGCACCGTCGGGCCAAGATGTCACTGTCTGAGTTGTTCACAAAGTGAAAGTACAGAAATACAGTTGTTTAAGATTGTGTGTTGTTTTAATAAAAAAAAGAATAATAATTACAATAAGCTATTTATATTTTTCAGAAACTTCAGGTGACCCAACATTGGTTGAAAAATATATTTTGTGGCTCCTGAATAGATTTATTTCTGTAGTTTTTATTATTTCCAATCATCTCATGCCTGGGGGGGGACAAAGACTGACACTTTATTTGTTAATTTTCTACTCTCTCCCTCAAGTCCCCCCTGTAGTGCCATTGTGTATCCCTAGGGGTACACGTACCCACATTTGAGAAACACTGCTGTAGACTAAGCTACCCTCCAACGTCTAACAGGCCCCCGCACTGAAGACTTTCAAATCCTGCTTTAAATCCACTTTTACTCCTTGGCTTTTAATTCACCTTGATATTTTATTTTATTTTTTATTTTTTTTTTGGGGGGGGGGTTAGCCCTGTTTAGATGTGTTTAATTTCATGTTTTTATTGTTTGTTACCATGGCAGCAGGAAATCATCAGTTAGAATTTTTTGTTGATTGTAACCATGACGACAGAATGGAAGCCAACGGAGGACATGAAAGCCAAATAACTTCAAAGTACCTGGATACTTCTAAAATATCACATACAGCTTAAAGCTCTACAAACTACACTATTTTTTGATAATTGTCTTGCATTTGTTATCTGCAACATTGATGATGGATCAAAAACCAGCGATGAACATTACTTTTGGTGACTTTGTGGATTCTGAGCCCGTATTTAACAAATTCAGAGGGGCGTCATTCCAACAATCAAAGCAAACTCGTAGGAAGAAGGTTAAGATGCAGAAGATGAAGAGAGACCCACCATCATCTCCTGGAGACAAGGGTGATGATGAACAAGTCAACCATCCACCAGTTACCGTACCAGTGAGTCCCTCTGAACCAGACTGTACACTGGTACCTGACCAAGCACCACCAGGGTGTATCACATGTGAAGAGATGACACAAAAGGCATCCTTTACAAGGTACCAGATGGAATTACTAGACAGGGACCTGGACAGCCTCAAAATGGCTCTGGATGTTTCCAAAAAGGAGTTCCATGAGCAGAAAGAACAATGGGAAGAGGAACGAACGATGTTGATGAAGGAGGAAACAGAATCAGATTCCATGGTTAAAATCCAGAAGGAGGAAATCTCCAAGCTCAAGCTTAGCCTGGACCAATGGAAACAAGAGGTACGCCGAGGTGAGTCTAACCAGAGGAAGATGCTGAAGTGGCAGCGGGAAACCACCTTCCTCCTTCAGCGTCAGAATCAGCAGATCTTCAATCTCAAACACTCACTGGATCAGACCAAAAAACAAGTAGAGGAGCAAACCAGAAAGCTTCAGCACCAGGAAACAACAATATCAGAAGCTCAGAAGAACATCATCATCAAAGACAAAGAGCTGAATGTGAAGGATCTCCTCATGCGTGAGCAGAACATTGAAAACGACGTTTTGAGGGCTGATCTCAGGCAGGCGCAGGAGAAATTAAAAAGTCAAAGTGATCAACACGAGCAACTGTTGGAGGTGAACGCCAACATGTTAGAAATGGTGAAATCAAAGGAGCAGGCCTACTGCAGTCTGGAGGAGCAGGTGAAAGAAAAGGTGACCCTGCTAGAGAACGCCCTGGTCGAAGCACAGAACCAACTGAAAGCCAAAGATGTGGAATTAGAAGAAGAGCGGTCCAGACACGCTAAAAAGAAACCACTACGGAAAAGAATCCTCCAGTGGTTTAAGAGGAAAACCAAACGTTAGAACAATATAAACCCCATGATGATTTAAAACATTCTCTCTCTCCTTTTCTTATTTTAATGCAGGAAAAAACTTTTATAAAGAAAAAAAAGACAAAAGAACAAATGAATAAGAAAAATGTTTGTAAAAATAAAAAAAAATAAATAAAAAAATGTAACCCCTTTTTTTTTCCTTTGTCGTCCTTGGCAAGAATCTCAAACTCCACCTATGATCTGTCCCCAAATTGTTTTCTTTAAAATGTACATGCAAATCCTGATAATTAAAACAAAGGCAATGGGGATACAAAGGACTGATCAGGGTTAGGGTCATATTACATTTTTCAATTACAATTATGACTTCAATTATGTTGAATTACAACTCAGTTGTAATGATTACATTGTCCGACAGCCATTTTTTAAAATTACAATTAAAATCACAATTATTTTTCCCCCTGAAAGTCAATTACAATTACATTCTCAGTTACCAAAGTTCAAATTCAATTAATCACAACTACTGTGCCTTTAATAAATAACCTCATAAAACGTAACCTTCCTCTTGTGTTAGCTTTCTGTTAGCATCTCTATGATAACAGGTCAGTTTTGATCCATGTCTTAAATCAGCTGTAAAATACACTAAAAAATATTATTTATTATCCTATTTTGTTTTTGTTTTAGGCGTCTGAGCCTTTTTTGTATCCGTATTCCCCTCGATTTCGCTTCTTTAGAAAAAAAAAATGGTAAAACAATTCTCAAGAGAAGTAAGGAAACTTGATATTAAACATATTTGAATAATTATGTATGTGAAAGCCATAGAACTGTAATATGGCTCCCCAATTTTGCATTTATTAAATAGTCATTCACAGTTTTTATCAAATTGCCATTACAAAGTCAATTATGTGAACTCAATTACAGTTCAATCATGATTCCAACAGTAACATATTCATAAATTACAATTATAATTGTCATAATTGTAATTAATGACCAATTACGTGATTACAATTATAATTGACGTCAACCCTGACTGTAATCCACAGTGTAGCTCACCTTCTAATGCTCTTTATTTACTTTGACTTTACTGCTTTCTGGGGTTATCCAAAGGAGAAAATTCGGTAGTGATTAATTAGCCCACATTTGCTGCAGACCCAGATATGGTCTTAACTGCTCCAGTAACCACGCCTAATAAGCGAGGCATTATAGAATTTCCAGTCAAAACCTCAGGGTTTGGTTCCAATTTCAAACGTAATGTGTTAGAGTAGTAGTTACTGCCAAAAGTAATAGATACATTAATTTTAGTCTTAACACTGTACTGCATGTCATTTTGTTTTGATTAAATTATTATAACCCTATTGTTCATCAATGTAAGCAGTTTCATAGCTTTCTCCAACAGGGGGCAGTATATCACATTCAGGAAATGGACTTGGGACACATTGATGGATCAACACATAAATGTGTGAATGTGTAACGATTTGATGGAAATAAACCTATTTCAGTCATATTTGAGAAGTGATTGAGGTCATTGATTTCTACCACATTTCTCACACGTCATTGGTTCCACATATCTGACCTTTTGTGTTTACCTGGATCGTTATAGAGTAATGATGAGTGATTGATCAATGACTCATTTCCTGCTTCTTTCCGTCGTTGGAAGCCTTGCTACACTGATTGTTTCTGGTGTTGTTGTGTGATTGTGTCCTACAGAAGTGAGTCCTGTACCAGTGCAGACACACACAGCCCCCGTTACGTTCCACCTGCCAGAGCTGTTGGAGGCCGGGCTCTGTGCCTGGACTCACCACCTGCCAATTCCCAGGAACGCTGTAGGACGGACGGACCAACGCCAGCCAAACGGGGCCCCTCGGATCGTCGTGGTCGTCCCCGTCTCACACCCTCCAGGCCAGTACGTCTCCACCTGTTCACTGGGTTCCTGAAGTGCATCGCCAGCAGTTCCCCATATGTCGACCAGCAGTGTGTCCACATTAACTGAGATATTAGAGGTTTGTACACATTAAACCCTGATTGGATCAATGAAAAACACAGACGTCCTTTTATATATTCTCAATAACTGGTGCACAATAACCAGAGGTAACATTATTCAGTTGCTTTTATGTGTACTTGTACTTTTTGAGTCATTTTCCTTGTACTTATGTACGTTTTAAGAAGAAAGTAATTCATCACATTTCTACAATAACCATTATTGAGTAAATAATTATTTTGTTTTTAAATGATCAACAGACTTTGTGAAACTACAATAAAATGAAAATGACCAGACAATCAAACGTATCACATCATAACTGACCAATCAGATTAAATGTAATGTACGGCCCCTTAAACAGCATTAAATTATTAAGAATTCATAAATGTATCTATACTTAGAGCCTGAGAATTTATTTTATTTTGAATTGAATTCATTGGAGTTTTATTTAAAAAAGAATTGGACATTTTGATGAACCTTTTATTTTATACAGATGCTTTAGTGGAAAATAAATGTTTCTTCCTTTTTAAGTTTATACATGACATACAGTATTTACTGTATGTAAGATTTATCAATGATTAATGGGTGAAAGTAACTAATACATTTTACTTTGAGTACTATTTAATTTAGCTACTTTTTACTTGTATTTGAGCATTTTATGTATGACTTACTTGTACTTAATGATGGTCAAGTTACTTTGAAATAGTAATTATTTAGTGATTGGATTATTTCGGCGGAATATTCACTTGTTGCTTTACTGATTACTTATTTTCAAAAGTAATTAGGTACTTTAATTACTTTATATAATTAAGGTACTTTTCAAAGATGTGATGCACAAAATATGAACTAATAGATCTTTCAGCCTAATTCTATTGTTTTGACATGTTCCACATTAAAAAATGTAATCAAATGAAACAAATTCATCTTAAATCTTGTTTTATTAAATTTTTTAATTAACATTTTTTATGCTCATTACATCAAGCAAAAATGAAAATAAATGCAACATTTTCTGACTTGAAGAAAAGTGTTGAACATTTAAACTTATTTACTGCACATTCCACCAAATTTTAATAGAACAAAACTGTTCTTTCTATATTAGGTTATAACGTTTTATAAAACATGAAATGGTTTCATTTAGTAACGCAGTAACACAGCCTGCGTACGGGAAAATGACTTATTATTATTCTTCCACAACTTGCTTTGTCCTAGAACTCCTCCTATAGGTTATTATTGCAGCATCATCTCATAGGGACAATGTCAAGTATGGACTATTTTATTTTGTTGGACCAAAGCTGTACGACCGACCAGTAAAAACATCAGTAGAGGTCAAAGTTCATGACGTCACAAAAAATAAAAATATTTTTTCCCTATAACTTGGCCACACATTGAGATCCAGTGCTCAGACTGGTACCATTGAACAACATTTCCTTTCAATGTGTGACTTTGACCTTCACTTAAGGTCATATTTAGGGTCAAGGTCAGTTTTCTGTTTTTCCTTCATTATATAACGTGTCAACAAATCCAGATACAGGTTGTCATGTTTTCCAGTTGCTATAATCCCTTACTTTACTCTTTAATCAAATTACAGTAATGTGTTTATTCTAACGTATTACTGTCCATCACTGCTTGTACTCGAGTACTATTACAACAAAGTAACAGTACTTGTACATGAGTAGCATACATCAGTACTCTTTACACTCTATCTGCTGAACTTGAACGTGAGATACAAAGTGTTTCTGCTCTAAGGCTCACATCATGATATTTCATCTCTTTTAATGTTAGTCGTCAGATATTTTATTACTGCTGCTCAAAGCACCGACAGTAGATGAATGGTTGTTATAATTGATCTCACAACTACACTCCACTGTAGAACAAAAAAGGCTTCATTACAGAAATGAATCCTGTGGCTGAGGAGAAACTTCCTGAATTATTTCTACTGTAATGATTTCCTGACAGTTTTCTAATGATGCATAACTGAAAACCAATGGGAAAAGTAAGTGAAATGAAAATCACTAGAGATCCAGAGATGACCTCCATCCTTTTTAATAGATGCACATTAATACTTGATCCTCTCTGAGTTGTAAATGTTTCAAACATTGAACATCAGAGATGCTTTGAGAACTGATCCAGTTAAACACAGAGATCTTTAAACAGCTGTGACCAATGGTTTGATGCAGGATTGGGAATGATTGACTTCACTGTATATTTATTATGTTCAGGTTTACGTCCCGAGCAGAGTTGGCTCGTGTTTGGTTTCAAACCCAAATGAGCAGCAGATGTTTGTTGGTCACCATGACTTCAGTGTTTCAAACATACGCTTTGTAACAAAACCATCTGCATCAATACTGCTCTTCTGTTCAACACTCAATGTTTTCACATTTCTGATCTTTCTTGTTTTTATTAGAGTCACATTTTGAAAAAAATATGTCCAGGCCCAATATTTTTTAACATCACATATCAATAGTATCAATTGTTTAGTGCTTAATAAAGCAGAAGAATCCTCAATTTCTTGTTCTGCTAACACTTCGTTATCAACAGTATCCATGGAAACCCGAGAACAACTTTTTGATGTCATTTTTCAGAAGCCAATGAAGGACATTATGTATTAGAACAGGAACCATTGAGTTGTTCCTCAGTGTGTGACGTTGTCCTTTCCACTCCATTATCTTTATAACGAGTAGGAAGACCTTCATCATTCAACTCTACTGTATGTAAAACATCCATCGTGTTCTCTCTCCTCCTCCAGGCCCTGGTACCGCACTGGCTCATGGGTCGTTGTGGTTTTGGTGGTTGGAGTGAAACGTTGGGTATTTCCAGACTTCAGGGCTTTGGTCTCAGATGCTCGTGTTTGAAACGATGTCAGAACGTTGAAGGTTCGTGGTCCACATGGATGTTTAACGTGACAAAGATCTGATCATCCTCCACAGCAGGATAATTAGTGTTTGATCAGTAACATACTTTTTAATCCTAAACTATACCATGCACTCATTACATCTTATAGACCAGTGGTTCCCAAACAGGGGTATGTGTACCCCTAGGGGTACAGGAGCACATTGCAGGGGGTACTCTGAAAGATTTAACAATTAATTTAGAAAATAATTGGGAAATGTTCCTAGTTACTTTTTAGGCTTTTTTTTTTGACTAAAATCACAACAAACTAAGAGTTTATTTCACGCTGTAGAGGCATTTTACCACTTCTGACAATAGGAGACAATAATTATATACATTTAGCAAAGGAGACTGTATTGACTAACTATTGAAGTCATCACATTACAGTTGCTTGGTATTTTTAAAATTTTTAAAATAAATAAATTCCACTTTAAATTTCACTCATTGTTTTAAATTTGTGGATTAATCCTTAGGGAACCAATGTTGTGAACCAATGAGAAACAGGGGTTTAAGAGAGCCCGCTGTTCCACAAGTGAAAAAGTATATGAATTTATGGAGAGGGTGTTTATGATATGAAGGAGGTACATGGGACATAGAGGGAACCACTGCTATAAACTAACTCTACAGCTCACTACGTCATCATTTTTGGCTTCACTTTTTTATTCTCACAAACTGTCAATAATTTATTACTGCATCACTGCATTCTCTGACATTTTTAAAGAAGAAGCTTTTGTTGCAGCCAACATGTCACAGATGGATCAGGAATGTTCTGGAACAAGTCAGCATCCAACGGTGTATGAGCTGATGTTCTGTCTGCAGATCATTAATAGTTTAAAAGGCAGCAGCACTGAGTGTGAGCAGTAAAACACAAACTACTGAACAACTTCTACTGGAGGATTCTAGGTTTCTGTCACCTGATTGGACGTCAGAGCGTGTTAGGCTAATCTGATGTCACTGCAGGTGATACAACAACAAGCTCTGCAGTGAAATAACCTCAAATACTAGAACCTATCAGGATCACTTTCAGTGACATTTACAACAGCTGCTCTAGGGTTTCTCAGGTTTTCTTTGTGTAAACTCTGGATCGTATCAGAGCGTTGAAAACTCTGTTCATTTCACACCTCAAACGTAGAGATGACTGACAGATAGCAGCACTGCAGCACCATTAAAGTTAAAACCAGCATTAAAAATTAAAACCGGCTCATGTGCAGATGTGTAGTGGTTATTTGGCCGTTTGTAGAAACTCAGGAATAACCAGGTTTGAACTTGTTAAACGTAATGAAAGCTATTATAGCTTTACCAGCTCAGTGAACGCACACATAAAGCTAGGGATTAGAACCCAAAACCTGTTCTTGTTTACAACTGTTCCCAGTGTTTCAATTGCCACACTATATAGTCATCCTAAACACGTACATCCTTGTTTTATTCACTAATAAAATGGTTCAAAGTGTTCAAAAATGGAGGAAAAGGTGGTGAAATGGGATTTAAAAAACCACAGAAATTGGTTACAAGTTGTAAATTAGAGTGGATAAAAACAGACAAAGAGTGGTAAAACGTGTTCAAAGAGTCAATATTGTAACAATGAGTTTAAACGGTCAAATAATAGGCATGACAAATGGTGAATGTGGTTAAACTGGTAAAAAATAATCATGAAATCTGGTGAAAAGAGGTTAAAAGTAACAATAATAGGTCAACATATGTGACATTAGGTGTAAAAGTGATAGAAAGGGTTTATAAGTGCTGAACATGTGGAAAGTGGAAAAAATGTGTAGAAAATACATTGAAATGTGACAGAAATGGGAGTAATGTAGAAAAAATGCATTAAAAGAAGCAAAAATATGATGAAAATAGGTTAAAATATGGTGAGTTTGGTGGAGTTTCAAAAAAAGGGTTAAAAATAATTTTAAAAAATGGGCTCAAATTGAAAATATTAGTTTCTTTTGGCGACCCCCTACCAGTGTCTCAACCCTAAGGTTGAGAACCCCTGCTCTAACTGATGGCTCATTCCTGCCGGTTTGGAGCGATTCATAAAGTATATAATGAACTCAAATATTATCAGATGTTCTCCTGCTCGAGTCCAGCCAAACAAAGCAGAAGCTGAGCTTTATTAGTATTTTAATAAATATCAAAGCTGTTTAGTTTTCCTGCTGCCAGTCGTGTTGAAATGTGTTGAATTTGCCACCTTCAGTTCTCATATCCATACTCCATGTTGTCTCCTATCTTTGGATTGCTTTGCTTATTTGTTTCATTCAATATTCTTATTATAACATTAAATTGTATCAGTGGCTTCATATTGCTTTTTACACAACTCGTCATCGAAGCAAACGTGTGAACATATATTTGCAATGTTTCGCCTTGAAAAACTGGCGACAGCTCAATCTACCAGGAGCGTTTTTCACACCGAGCAGCACAAAACGCTTTGATTTATGCAGCAGCTGGTGCAGGAAAAGCAACGTGCTGTAATTGTCACACGTGTTGATAGTATCACTTTATGTTGATGATGTTGGTCTTCTTGATGCAGCTCAGGCCTTTTTCTTTTCTGTGTTAGATGTCGTCCCCAGCATGGATGTGCTTGATTGGGCATCAGCGGCTCTTCCTGCAGTGATGACCCATGCTGGGATGTGTTGCAGGAGCAGATTTGGAGGTGCTATCCCGTTAACAGGAAGCCTGCTGAGACAAGCTGTGAGAAACGCCTCACGCAGACAGACGTGTGATTTATTTCATGCACGGCGTGTCTGCGTCAGACAGCTGGTGATCAGCGTAGCACCTTTTATCTTAGCGCATGCAAGTCGATACAAAGAGAACCACTGAAAGTCTAGAAACACGAGAGGAAGTGGACGCTCACTTTGTTTCTGAGTTCAGACTCAACAGACGTTTACTAGAGCGAAATAAAGCTACAAAATGTCACAAATCTGTTATTAGTTGGACTTTTTAATGATAAATTGCACTTATATTTACAAACTGTTGTGTTCAGTCCACATCATGCAAATGACCATAGATCAGTGGTTCTCTGGGAGGGGGTCGGCAGATGCCTTCAAGAAACTAAGAATACAATTTTTTGAACAATTTGGGCCCAATTTTGCTTTTTTTTTTTTTTTTTACCCTTTTTCTGCAATTACATCAAACTTGCCATATTTTAATCTATTTTCATTATATTTTTGCTCCATGATTTCCATTTCTGACACTTCATGTCTTTTCTACACATTTTTTCCACTTTCCACATGTTCATCACTTATAAACCCTTTCCACCACTTTTACACCTAATGTCACATATGTTCACCTATTATTGTGACTTTTAACCTATTTTCACCATATTTCATGTTTATTTTTGCCAATTTAACCACATTCACAATTTATCTGCACATTATTTGCCAATTTAAACTAATTTCTCTCCACATGACTGTTCTTCCATGTTCATGTTTGTGTTCAACCACCTTCAGCTGCAGTGGGGGTCCCCGCTCTCTAGGACCTTTATTTTGGGGGTCGTGGCTTGAACAGGTTGAGAAGCACTGCCATAGACGTTAAGTTAGTTTTTTATTTCCTGAGAGAACAAAGCATCCATCAGCGCTAAAACAGGCTCCATGCAGAGTCATTCTCGGGGGAAGTATTCCAGACGTAATGAGAAAGAAAGCTCGCCGTAAACAAATGGACTTTTTTAGCAGGCAGGTCTAATTACAGGCCAGGAATAAATAACTATTGTGAGAGGAGGGAGGCGATGTAATGGAACACGTGGATTTAATGCGTCATTGCTGCTGATGCTGTTTTTGCTTGTTGGCTTGAGTTCACCTGGGCTGTGATTGTACCGATGTTTATCAGCGTTGGCATTTGAAGAGGGTGGGGCCAGCTGTGGGGGCTACAAAACCACCTTAGTGGAGGTTGAGGTTTTCACCAAACAATCAGAAAGGGTTTGAAAAAACATTTCCTAATGCTAGGCTACTGCTAACGCTAGGTTACTGTTATTGTTAGGTTAATGCTAGGCTTTTGCTAACGCTAAGTTAATTTCAATGCTAGGTGCAAGGCAAATGCTAGCATTAGGCTTATGCTAACGTTAGGCTAATGCTAATGCTAGGCTAATACTAACCAAATGCAGTGGCCAGCACCTGCATCCTGCAAATATTCTAGTTTTACTTTTACTTAAGAGATATTTTTTCTCTTAAGTTTCTTAAAATGTTTGTTAAAATGTGTAACAAATACAGAGTAGCCAGGATTAGTGCACAAAGTGACAAGATGTGCCTGTTCAGTTATTTTAATACTGTGTTTTATCTTAACTAGGTTTATATTTGAGAAAGTGAAAGTGTAGAATACAATGGTTGGAGATTTTGTGTAGTCTTTTATTTTGAAAAAATATTATTAAAAATCTGATTTTAACCAGTAATTCTTTATATTGATTCCTAGATATTTTAAGTGACCACATTTTAATTCCAAGGGACTCCACATGGGTTCACAACCCCAAGGTTGAAAAACACTGTATCAATCAATCAATCAATCAATCTTTATTTGTATAGCGCCAAATCATAACCAATGGTATCTCAAGGCACTTTACAGTAGAGCAGTCTTAAGGACGGACTCTTCATTTTATGGATACACACATATGCATATATACGTATATACACATACATATGTATCCCACACCCAACATGAATTCATCATGGCGGCAAGGAAAACCTTCTGTTAAGCAGCAGGAACCTTGTGTGGATCCCATTCCTATGATGAACAGCCATCCACGTTATGCTGTGTTGGGTGTGTGCAGAGGAAAGGGTGGAGACAGAGTTGTTGAGACTCTGTAACTCCACACTGAGGATCCCACGGACCTGCAAGACAAAAGCCAGAAGGAGAACAGGAGCAAACACACAAGGGAAGAAGCAGACATAGAGGGAGTGTTTGAGAGAGGAATGTGACCCTCTCCGGTCCCTCTCTAACCTAAATGACCTCTCTCTTAACGCCCTCTCCAACCTCTCTCCAACCGAGCATGCCAGACCCCCCCCCCCGGCAGTCTATGCCTATTGCATCTTAATTATGAGCTATGAGCTGGTTCCTAACTAAAAGCTTTACCAAAGAGGAATGTTTTGAGCCTAACCTTAAAGGTAGAGAGGGTGTCTGCCCCCCGAACCGTGGTTGGTAGATGGTTCCAGAGAAGTGGGGCCTGATAACTGAAAGCTCTTCCTCCTATACTACTTTTAGAGATGAATGGAACAACGAGTAGTCCAGCATTTTGAGAGCGTAGTGTTCTGGGGGGATTGTATGGCACTACAAGCTCCTTGAGATAGACTGGTGCCTGTCCATTTAGGGCTTTATAAGTGAGAAGAAGAATCTTGAATTCTATTCTATATTTTTGTGTACTAAAGTCTACTAGCACACTAGTGCGCCAAAAACCTTTACTATTAAAATATTTGTTGTTTACTAGTACGACTACTAGTACAAGTAGAATATAGTATTACTCGTAGATCTAATGCCAATGTAGTAGGAGGAATTAGCATATGATGCTGACTAGTAACCTTTTTCACTAGTGCTACTAGTGATACTGCATCACTAGTAGCACTAATTATACTTTTTACTCTACTAGTACAGTTTACTCGTGCACATGTACTCCAAAATGAAGAACTAGTAGAGCTTAGTAATGGTTGATATCATTAATATCAAACTTCATGTTTCTTCTGTTCAGAGTTTTTATTACATTTTCTGTTCCAAACACAGTCTCCATCTCCTCTTCCTTCTATACGCGTTTCATGCTCTTCTTCACCACAGATTCACTAAAGAAGTCAAATATTTCCTCCCTCTAATTATTTCCGTCTGTGCTGCCAGGACATATTGCAGTGTAATGCTTCCCTTTTGCACTCTTGTGATTTTCTCTTTTATTTTCCATCTCCTGGTGGTATTTTTTCTGTAATATGGCTCTTCTTCATGTCATTGTCACTTTAGAGCAGCACAGCTACACAATGGCCTTGTTGCCGTGTTGCTGTGTTGCTGTGTTGCCTACAGCCCTCCTGGACCCACCGTATGATCATCAATCATGGAGAAAAACATCCAAATGCACCCGTTTGGGCTCCGTTTGCAGCTCGGCACAGACAAATGTACTGCTATCATCTGGCCACAATCAAAATGAAACTCTTAGGGTAGACATATGCAACTACCGCCCGGGGGCCACATGCGGCTCTCGGTCTAAATTTGTGCACCCCCCAAATTTAATGAGCAACATTACTCCAAAAACACACAAAATGACCAAAAGAAAAAATACAGAAAATATGCAAAACAGACAACAACAAGTAACAGACAAGATGACTACAAATAAATTAATAAAAATATACAAAACCACTGCAAAAATGACTCCGAAACACACAAAATAACTCATAACACACCAAACAACAAAACTTTACCAAACATAGAAAACTATGCAAAAAGACAACAAAAATGCACAAAATGACTCCAAAAACATACAAAACAACAACAAACGTACATTAAACAGCAAAATGACAGAAAAGTGACAAAACAGCAAATATACACAAAACAATAAAAAATAGAGAAAAACATACTAAACAATAGCAGAAATACACCAAATAACAACAAAGACACTCAAAGCCTTTGTTGTTTTCTGTATTAATGCTCAGATTGTTCCTCATTCTAAACTAATGGATGTTGATCATATTGGTCATCATTTCTGTGTTAATTACTCAAACTATAGTCATATTTTTTTAATTATTATTCCTTTTCAAATTGAAACACAACACAATCCTTAAACAACTGTATTCTATATATTATTATTATCATTATATTCTTTCACTATTTCAATAAAAATATAGTTCAAATA
Organism: Gouania willdenowi; assembly: GCF_900634775.1. Lineage (NCBI taxonomy): Eukaryota > Metazoa > Chordata > Actinopteri > Blenniiformes > Gobiesocidae > Gouania > Gouania willdenowi. Next base: position 45,255,921 of record NC_041046.1, read on the forward strand.
AATTGCAGTATAAAGACAATAAGAGATTTAAAAAAAATGAAAAACATACAGTACACATTGTCACTTTGTGCACAAATCCTGCAGCTACTGTGTGTGTGTAACACAGTATAACACAGATCAGGGGCCACAAAATGATCCGAGGGCCAAATTGACAACATTAATTTGTCTTTGTTGTTTTGTCTATTTCTGCTGTTTAGTATTTTTTTCTCATTTTTGTTGTTTTGAGTAGTTTTCTGTCATTTTTGAATATTTTTGTTGTCATTTAATATATGTTTTGTGGGTTTTTGGAGTGATTTTGCATATTTTTGTTGTTTTAAGTAGTTTTCTGTATAGTGTTGTTGTTTGTGTTATGAGTTATTTTGTGTGTTTCAGAGTCATATTTGTAGTGGTTTTGTATATTTTTCATTAATTAATTTTTAGTCACCTAGTATGGCATGGCATGTTATTTGTTGTCCTTTTTGCATTTTTATTTTGGAGTCATTTTGTGTTTTTGGAGTAATCTTGCTCATTAACTTTAGAGACCGCACAAAATTAGACCGAGGACCGCTTGTGGCCCCCTGGGCCGGCAGTTGCCTATGACTGAAGTATAACGAACATTATGAAAAACTGATGGTCAGAAATGTGATTGGTTGGAAACCCCTGTCTCAGGGAGATCTCGGCCCTATTCATAGATTCCAATTGGAATTTATTTTTTCTCGACCACGTTTTCTATTTCCTGGCGATCCCCGAGCACTGTTTAACTGTTTAAACGAGTTACAGTCGGTGTTGATGAAGAGAGCTCCTTTAAGTGGCAGAAGCAATTCCACAACAGTCGGAAAGAGGCCCCTAACCACAAGAGCTCCGAGGCAGAGGGGGGGCAGTTAGGCAGGACGGAGGGTGGCCTGCGCTCGTACATCTTGGGAAGCCTCCATGTGCTGCCCTGACGGCCCCCGGAGGGCCTTCACCTCATCTCCATGGTGCTCATTACCAGCAATAGAAAGACATTCATTGCAGAAAGCAGCATAAACTAAACTAACCCCATATGGAGCGAGGACGAGGGGGTGTCAGCGTGGCTCTACGTGATGGATTGGGTTCTGTAAATAAATGAGGCCTTTTTGCTCCGTTCCATGATCACTGCAGCAGCTCCAGCTTTTATTCCACAGTCACAGCCCAGCTCTTCTGACTGAGGGAGTGTTTGTTCCTCCTCAACGTTTACAGGTTTCCCTCCTCATTCAACACATGTTTATTAAAGCCTGAATCCCAGCGAAAAGCCCAGGCAATTTATTTAATACTGATTTCTCAAGGACTGTCTTCTTCCACCTCAGGAACATCTCTTTAATCAGGAACTTGATGAAAACTGATTGTAAAGTTCTCTCTACCGTCTCCTCGGATCCACAGGTCAGATATGTTTCGTACCAAAACAATGCCACAAAATCAGAAAATACACAGTGGAAAAAGTCAACAATGATGACAAATGGTGTCTTACCTTTGTTTATTCTTATCAAAGGTAAATAAACACCAACATTACAGATATCCAGCCATTTCAGTCGAGAAATCTGTCCAATGAGGTGCACAGTGCTCGTGCGTAAAATGGCCGGTTCCTCCTTTATCTAGCTCTGATTGGCCAGGGCTAAAGCCACTCCCATAGTGTTTAATATCAACAATTTCTACAGGCTCTGAGCTTTATAACGCTGTGTCAATCATTCTGATTGGTCAAAGTATTGCTGAATAATGCACATTCGTAACAGCACCAAAGAGTGGAACCAAAATTAATATTTACACATGGCACAGCAGAAACCTGAATAAAAATGGATTTGTTTATTTCAAACCAAATTTCAACACCTAGTGGTGAAACGTAAGACTAACAATGATTGGAATCAATTTGACATATTACAGTTACAAACTTCTAAACTTGTAGAAAACTTTGGCACAGTTGTGGCAAAGTGAGCTTCAGCCTGAACCTGTTTGTACAAAAATGTGTATCTTTGGCCTCATGTTTATTATTTCTACAGTTGATGTCCATACAGTATATTAGCTCAATTATTTTTGCTTTTACAGCCTTCGTTAATGAGAATTGGCTTTATATTTGATGTAAATCTCTTTTTGGGGGGTGGACTACAGATTTCTATATTTTAAACATTATTTATTATCACTCAGTATCATATATTTCCAAAATGTCACATCATCTATAACCACTAAGGATTCTACTTCAATCTGAAAAAAAAAAAATAGCCATGTAGGTCGTGTAGAAGCTTAGGAAAGTGTTGGTTATGGGAATGTGATTTTTGGAGAAAAGTTTCTGGAGCTTCAGGGGTTAAATGAAGTTTACTCTGGTTATAGTCACAAATAAAATGAACACACAGGTGGTCACAGGAAGTATGTCTCTGTGTGTGTGTGTGTGTGTCTGTTCTCTCTGCATCTCTGCCTGTGTCTACGTCCATCTGTGTATCTTCATGACTTGGCCCTCCTTCATTCAAAATGGTGTCTGGTACAACCGTGACTTTGCCTTATGTCACAGTGCAGTCTAGCTCCTCCTCCATCAGTGACCTTTGAAGTCATGAAGACAGTCCACAGATATACGAGTGTTCAAACCAAAGCAACAGAGTGTCACGGCCGACCAGACAGACATTAAACAATACAGAAATAAACCTTCATGATTCATTCATTTGTTCTTAATAACTTTAATGTTCTGGCCTGTGCAACGTTGTCATGAAGTGACTGTACGAGGCTGCAGCAGCGAGATGGAGAAACATCTGACACATGAACCTATTTTACTTTCATGTAGTCGTAGAGGGTTACAGTACAGTAGGCTACTAGTCGCCTTATTATCGTACAGATGCTTCTGTTCTCGTTTGTTTCACTTGTTCCGCCCACATTAGGGTTTATACAGATTATTTTACACGTATCAGAATTGTGCACACAATACTTCAACATTAATGTCAGTTTTTATAAAAATGACCAATCTGAGAATTAATATATGAAAGAACTAGAGTCATTTTGTGTTTATTTTTTGTGTATTTTTGTTGTCGTTTTGTGAATTTTTTCAGTTTTTTCAGCCATTTTATTTGAATTTTTTATATTTTTGATGTTATTTAGTGATTTTGGAGTCGGCTTGTGTATTCTTCTATCATTTTGTGTATTTTAATGTCATGTTGACGTATTTCTGTGTTTTGGTTGTGTTTAGTTTTCAGTCATTCTTTGTATTTTTGTTGTCATTTTGAATTTTTGGAGTCAACTTGCCTATTTTTGTGTCATTTTGATGTATTTCTGTTGTGTGTACAAAAGTAAGCCACGTGTTTGATGCTGTGGGTCATGTAGCAAGTGATGCCTTGATTAGCTTGTGATATCTTCACCTTAGCGACACTTTCTTGGAGACTCCCCTGAGCCTGTTTATGGCTGTCGATATCAGTTACATTACAGATGCTCACGCTTGCCTGAGAAAAAGCCGTGAAGAATAGTGACTGAGAACTAAATGAAGCAACAGAAAGCTGTTTAATGGCTTTAATGGCTTTCATTTGAATTTCTCTGCCTTTTATCACAAATCGCTGACATTTGGAGCGCGTCGCTACGCTGCTGTCACTCGCTAACCTTTGAAACGACTAGCGACTTGTCATTCCCAAAGAGACACAAATTCATTTCCACCTAAGGATGAGTATTATATATATCTATGAGTTTGTTTCTGCATCCTGCTGTTCACTTTGATCCTTTTTAAAACTGGAATGAGTTTCATAACTTTATATTCTGACAAACACAAAGCATGTACCTTCACTATCATATGACTTATTAATAACTGCTCTCATTCATTGAGATGAACTTTTTAAAAAAGACCATCCCCTCATTAACGGTCCATTCACACTGGGAGTGTCAAACTCATTACATTTCAGGACCAAATACGGATGAGTTTGAGCTGAAGTTGGCCACAGATTACACACAGCCATGAGATTACAGAGCGGGAGATTTTAAACAAGATAATCAGGAAGATTTGAAATACTTGCACGTTTAGAAACACTTGCTAGACCTTCATTCAGTCACTGAATTTATGGGAAAAGTGTGTAGATGTGTGTTAGTATCCCAAAACATGCATGTGTCATAATGGGGCATGTGTTTTTGTTTTTCGTTTTTTCTAAATAAAAAAAAAATTCCGATTTCTTTTTTGGTTTCAGAATGTTAATTCTTCATTTACAATCCGTTTTCCCACAATCACAGAAAGTCGGTCCTTGGTGAGAATCTGGGGAGAGAATAATAACAGAAGCCATCTTGAAAATGGAACTAAACCCCCTGGTTGGCGCTGACCTGCCACTAGACACGCCCAGTTTATATACTATAAAATCCCCAAAGAACAATCTATGTCAAGGTTGTCATACTCATTTCAAGACCAAATATGAACAAGTTTGACCTGAAGCGGGCCACAGAGGTTGGGAATCAAACCTTTTCAACATTAGTGCTACTTTATATTTTCATGTATAAATGATGTAAAAGCATGAATGTAGAGTATATAAGGCAATAGGTGACAGGTAGTGACCAGTGACGTGCCGTGACCACTAGGGTTGGGTAGGCAAGTTGCAAATCAAGACCACCAATGACAATTTCATATGTTTCTGCTGGAAAGTGTTAATTCAATTCAATTCAATTCAACTTTATTTGTATAGCACAATTTACAACAGTCATCTCAATGCGTTTATCAAACAATACAATTCATAATATAAAAAAAAACCCAACAAGATCCACATGAACAAGTGTTTGTCATCTAACAAAATCAACATCATAAACACCATTAAAGAAACATAAACATTATGTAATATATCCTCCATACTCTCCAACAACATATATCTAATGACACGACAGCACATCTGTTGTTTGTGTTGGAAACACAGAAACATGGAGAAAATGTCAACAACAACAACTCAGAACATCCTCAGTGAGGAGCATCCACAAAGTCAATCCTTCCTTTTGTTCCATTCACTGTAGAAAGAACCAACAATGTTCTGACCTTATCTTTGCTGAAGGTCTGGTAGCTCAGGTGTTGGTCTCCATCTTTTAAAAGATGTTGTTTTTCCTCAAAACAAAGTTTATTTATCATCTCTAGCGCTGTCACCCTGACTGTAGTGTTATCCCGCCCACTAGCTAGAGAACGTAGCAGCAGCCACGCTGGATCAATTCACTAATGCACTGTGAACGTACGTGTAGCATTTAGCATAGCACGTCCAAAAGCAGCTCTCTACACTGCTTTTGGACGTAAATGGTTTTTATCTAACAAATTCAATGAATAGTTTTACTTTTAAATAAATCTGTGGAAATGTATTATTTTGCATGGATGCCAATAATTATGTATGGATGTGATACAGTGACTTAAAATTACTCCCTATTATTAATTGATTAATAAATTAATTAATTAATTTCTGGTTAATTTAAAAAACGAATTCCTATGGAAAGTTAATATTGGCAGAATTCCCGATTTTTAGTTCCCGTGGGAATTTACCAGATATTTTGCAACCCGACTGAGATATAACTAAATTATTTGGTAATTCATGTCAGTTTCATTTTTTACTGTCCCCTGCGGGCCGGATTGGATGTTTAAAAGGGCCACATTTGGCCCCTGAGCCTTGACACGTGATCTATGCTATGCTATCTAGCTACTCGATACTCACTATAGCATTCACTATTCTCTGTCCATCCTACTCACCACAAATTGTAGCAGTTGATAGTTCTTATTGGAGGGGGCGGAGCCAACAATTCTTGTTTGTGATGCAAGATGGTCCAATGACATCACAGAATCTTGTTTTCAGCCAAAAGTAAAATTCAATTGTAATATCCTGGTTTCCACCCATAGAGGGCAGTCACTGACATTTTACAACTAAAAGCAGAAATAAGGGTTTTTAGGGTTTAGTTACTTTAAAAACCGAAAAAATGGTGTTGAGACACAATCACTAATATCTATAATTCAACAATCTCATTAGTCGTAAACAACTCAACAATCTACCTAAAACATCTGATACCTGGTATATTTTAATATGCTAATGAGCCACAGGATAGGCTAATTAAGGTTAATCAGCGCCACAGTGTATATCCCACGCTAACTAGCTTCCCAATGCTAATGCTAATGACGCTGTTTTGTTTAATGCTGCTCTACAGACACTGGTATTGTGTTGGATGTCGGCTACACCAGTATTAAATTTTAATTCCTGGGCTCTGCGTGATGAACGAAGAAGATGATATTCCAACACGGATTTAAATAATCCTTGGAATGTTCTAAATGTCATGTTAGAAACGACTCCAGTGGCGTTTCTTTCCCTCCTGAGATGAGCCTCTTCTCTTTTAATCTGCCTCCTAATAAACTCCGGATTTTAACCGGGGATCATGTTTGAATGCGTTCCAACGTTAATAATCCACATATGGTTTGAGCAGAATGACTTATTCTGTAATTATAGATAATATATTAGTGTGCATTGGAAAAGTGATGCACATGTTTGGTCTTTAACACGTGGTTATTTTTTACCATCTCCACTCAGAACTAAAAGCATCATCACATTTTACATCCTCTCTTCTAAAAAAACAAAAACCAAAAAACAGCACTTAACGGTGCATTAACGTGTTCTTCTTTTCACCCGGGGTCAAAACATTTAGAAACGTTCTGCTTAACAGATGCTTGTTGCTCCAGATAATCCACCATCAGCTCTGAGCAGCATCTCACTGTTTGGATTCCATCACTTCATTCACAACATGAGGTTCTCATCCCTGCTGGAGACGTGAGATTTGGTTTGACCTTGTTCTTTAATCTGGAGGAAATATGTTGTCACAACGCAGAGAAGCAAATAATTGACCTGTAGAGTTTATACCAGGTCTATATTTATCATATTTACATTAAAATTATATATATATATATATATGAACCTCAAAGTTTTGAAGGAGACCTGGTGTTTCAACTGCTGTGGGGACCATAGTACCAGTGGTACCAGTGGGGGGCGCTGTTCCATGTCTCAATGATAATCAATCTTGTGTTTTCCACACTTTGTCTCTGATGTTTTTCACAAACTGGGAATAAAACAACTCTTGTGGCTGCTTTTATTCCACTTAATTGTGTTGCAAACATCTTCAAAATGTCTTAATTTATAAGTTTACTGAGAGAAAAAAACTCTGCTTTTATTTATGAGACGCTATATGCTAATGCTAATGCTTCTGCAGCCTTCAGCATGCATGTTTTCACCATGTTGTCCTCACAGTGAGGCTTAGATACAAATGCAATGATTACACTTTTAATTGAAGAAATTCTTCACATAATAAAGTTCATTTAAGGGCGGGCCGGACCCCTGACCTCAGGTTTGTTACCACCATCATGGAATGATTAAACTAAAATTTTCTTTTGTCAAATATCATTTTACACAGTTTATTAAATCAGTTTATTAAATCAGTTTATTAAATCAGTTTATTAAATCAGTTTATTAAATCAGTTTATTAAATCAGTTTTGATGAAAGCAGAAATAACAGGTCAACATTAATACAATGTAATCACCCACTAATGAAGAGTTTTAGTTGTCTATTAATAGGCCTAAGGATGTAAAGTGTGTGCGTGTGTGTGTGTGTGTGTGTGTGTGTGCGTGCGTGTGTGTGTGTGTGTGTGTGTGTGTGTGCGTGTGCGCCTCTAGGGGTACACGATGGCACTACAGTGGTACTAGAAAGAGGAGGAAAATTAACAAATGAAACCATTAAAAATATGGGGTTTTATCATTTTTATTCTTAGTTAAAAATGACAATCATACTAAATATAACCAGTAACTCACAAAATTACACCAAAAACACAGAAAAATATATTGAAGAATAAAAAACAACAAATACTCAAAAAACACCAAAAAACACACAGAGAGAATTTAAATAATACAAACACACAAAAACAACAAAAACATTTTTTTAGAACAAGTTTTTAATCATGTTTATTAAAGTGTTTCACAAACACAGAGTAGCCAGGATTAGTGAAGCACCACCTCAGATATAGAAAAGACTTCTTTGATATTTACTGTGTGAAGTTCATTTAAAAAACAATAGTTCAAAAAAATTTAAAAAATAGAGTTTCAAGCAGTTTATTTTAACCTAATTTTTTTTTTTTTTAAACCAAATACAAGACATGGGGTCATGGCCCCAAGGTTGAAGAACACTGACTCAGGGCCAGTTTATGGTGAATTGGCCCTCGTCCCCTTCTGTAGATTTGACTTTATTTGCAAACTTTTGACTTTTACGACAATATTGTATTTAGAGTTGATTTTTGAAATGTCAACTTTGATCTGGTCTTTTCAACTTTAATCTCAACATTATTATTATTATTATTATTATTATTATTATTATTATTATTATTATTATTATTATTATTATAAGTCTTTCTGCACATGCTGTCGAAGGTCAAAGGTTAAAACTTTATTCTTGATTTGCCCAAAATCATTTTCTCCATCTAAACTTGGCCCTAATCCTGCTCCGTACTCTCCGGGTTTTATCTCCAGCCTGACGCACTGATCCCGACTCCGTGCCCTGTTTTCCGGGGGTCCCTTTAGATCCAGCCCTTGAGCACGCTGAGAGCAGCGATCAGTCGGTGGTTCAGATTTCTTTTCTTTTTTGTTTCCTGTGCCCGGGTCTGGATCCGTTCCTGCTCCGGGTTCGGTTCGGTTCGGTGTGTGTTCTGCGCAGCTTTCCTGAGTCGCTGTTGGACCGCGTTTTGTCCGCTGCGCCCTGCGCCATGGATTGATTATTTTCTTCTTCTTCTCCGACCTCTGCTCGACCAAGTTTTCATTCCAGTCCCTAACCTGCGGCTGTCTCATGTTTTCCTCGGACACCTTGGAAAGTCTCCGGCTCTGGACGTGTCTGTGAAGGTCCCTGGAGGTGGATTTTACGGATTCAGTGTTTTTATTTTGATGTTTCTCTGAGGGTTCCTGGAGCCTGCAAACATTCATTTGTGAAAAGTGATGGCCGAGCGAGGAGCTCCGTGGCTCCTCTCTCTCCTCTGTCTCACCTTTCTGCACAACACGGGGGCCAAGCATGTCGACAAAGGTAAGAAAGCTCTGGTCCCGCCGCGCGCTCGGTCCGTGCGTCTTTACGCGTTTTACGCTTCAAACTTGGCTACTTTGGAGCAGGAGTTTGGTGGAAAAATGAGCAGATATTTGTGTGGAACGTGTGATTAAATGGCTACATCAGGCCTGGAGAAGCTCCAGACGTTTGGATAAGTTTAAGAAAGAAAGAAGTGGGACACACCTTTTTGTTTTAAGGTTGTTTTTAAGCTTTCTTTCTCTGCTTTGCTTTGTCTGCGCACAGATACACGCGTGCACGGTGGTCAGGGAGAAGAAGCGTGTAGAGTTACATCAGAGAGCTTTAAATGAACACTTGTCTTTAGATATAAAACACTGGACAGTCGTGCACAGTTCATTACCTGTGTATGTTTGGAGAAAGGAGAACAGAAGCTGCTGCATTGCACCTTAGAATAAAGAGGATGACCTGTTGGTAGAACCATAACTCTCTTTTATTACAATTAACATGTTTATTTCATTTGATTTCATGCACATAACCCTCACCATTATTATTCAAAATCCCTTTATTTAAATTGTAAATGTGTGTAACTGTTGTATGAATTCATGCTCATAAATAATCAGTTTCTCTCTGCAGCCACTAGGGCGGCGCTATGTTCCTGTTTTAATCCCGTGGTTATAAACTAAAAACTGTGGAAAATTAAATAAGATGAAAATGTCCCACTAACGTAGTGCACAATACACACTCAATGAGTATATACTAGAGTATATACTGTCTACTATAGACTATAGTGTATATATACTGTCTACTATAGACTATAGTATATATACTGTCTACTATAGACTATAGTATATATACTGTCTACTATAGACTATAGTATATATACTGTCTACTATATACTGTCTACTATAGACTATAGTGTATATATACTGTCTACTATAGACTATAGTATATATACTGTCTACTATAGACTATAGTGTATATTTACTGTCTACTATAGACTATAGTGTATATTTACTGTCTACTATAGACTATAGTATATATACTGTCTACTATAGACTATAGTATATATACTGTCTACTATAGACTATAGTATATATACTGTCTACTATATACTGTCTACTATATACTGTCTACTATAGACTATAGTGTATATTTACTGTCTACTATAGACTATAGTGTATATTTACTGTCTACTATAGACTATAGTGTATATTTACTGTCTACTATAGACTATAGTGTATATTTACTGTCTACTATAGACTATAGTGTATATTTACTGTCTACTGTATACTATAGTATATACTGTTTACTATAGACTATAGTGTATATTTACTGTCTACTATAGACTATAGTGTATATATACTGTCTACTATAGACTATAGTGTATATATACTGTCTACTATAGACTATAGTATATATACTGTCTACTATAGACTATAGTATATATACTGTCTACTATAGACTATAGTATATATACTGTCTACTATATACTGTCTACTATAGACTATAGTGTATATATACTGTCTACTATAGACTATAGTGTATATTTACTGTCTACTATAGACTATAGTGTATATTTACTGTCTACTATAGACTATAGTGTATATTTACTGTCTACTATAGACTATAGTGTATATTTACTGTCTACTGTATACTATAGTATATACTGTTTACTATAGACTATAGTGTATATTTACTGTCTACTATAGACTATAGTGTATATATACTGTCTACTATAGACTATAGTGTATATTTACTGTCTACTATAGACTAGTATATTTACTGTCTACTATAGACTAGTATATATTTACTGTCTACTATAGACTATAGTGTATATTTACTGTCTACTATAGACTATAGTGTATATTTACTGTCTACTGTATACTATAGTATATACTGTTTACTATAGACTATAGTGTATATTTACTGTCTACTATAGACTATAGTGTATATTTACTGTCTACTATAGACTATAGTGTATATATACTGTCTACTATAGACTATAGTGTATATATACTGTCTACTATAGACTATAGTGTATATTTACTGTCTACTATAGACTAGTATATTTACTGTCTACTATAGACTATAGTGTATATTTACTGTCTACTGTATACTATAGTATATACTGTTTACTATAGACTATAGTATATATATACTGTCTACTATAGACTGTAGTGTATATATACTGTCTACTATAGACTACAGTATATATACTGTCTACTATAGACTATAGTGTATATTTACTGTCTACTGTATACTATAGTATATACTGTTTACTATAGACTATAGTATATATATACTGTCTACTATAGACTGTAGTGTATATTTACTGTCTACTATAGACTATAGTGTATATTTACTGTCTACTATAGACTATAGTGTATATTTACTGTCTACTGTATACTATAGTATATACTGTTTACTATAGACTATAGTGTATATTTACTGTCTACTATAGACTATAGTGTATATTTACTGTCTACTGTATACTATAGTATATACTGTCTACTATAGACTATAGTGTATATTTACTGTCTACTATAGACTATAGTGTATATATACTGTCTACTATAGACTATAGTGTATATATACTGTCTACTATAGACTATAGTGTATATTTACTGTCTACTATAGACTAGTATATTTACTGTCTACTATAGACTATAGTGTATATTTACTGTCTACTGTATACTATAGTATATACTGTTTACTATAGACTATAGTATATATATACTGTCTACTATAGACTGTAGTGTATATATACTGTCTACTATAGACTACAGTATATATACTGTCTACTATAGACTATAGTGTATATTTACTGTCTACTGTATACTATAGTATATACTGTTTACTATAGACTATAGTATATATATACTGTCTACTATAGACTGTAGTGTATATATACTGTCTACTATAGACTACAGTATATTTACTGTCTACTATAGACTATAGTGTATATTTACTGTCTACTATAGACTATAGTGTATATATACTGTCTACTATAGACTAGTATATTTACTGTCTACTATAGACTATAGTGTATATTTACTGTCTACTGTATACTATAGTATATACTGTTTACTATAGACTATAGTATATATATACTGTCTACTATAGACTGTAGTGTATATATACTGTCTACTATAGACTACAGTATATATACTGTCTACTATAGACTATAGTGTATATATACTGTCTACTATAGACTAGTATATTTACTGTCTACTATAGACTATAGTGTATATTTACTGTCTACTGTATACTATAGTATATACTGTTTACTATAGACTATAGTATATATATACTGTCTACTATAGACTGTAGTGTATATATACTGTCTACTATAGACTACAGTATATATACTGTCTACTATAGACTAGTGTATATACTGTCTACTATAGACTAGTATATTTACTGTCTACTATAGACTATAGTGTATATTTACTGTCTACTATAGACTATAGTGTATATTTACTGTCTACTATAGGCTATAGTGTATATATACTGTCTACTATAGACTACAGTATATATACTGTCTACTATAGACTATAGTATATATATACTGTCTACTATAGACTATAGTGTATATATACTGTCTACTATAGACTATAGTGTATATTTACTGTCTACTATAGACTGTAGTGTATATTTACTGTCTACTATAGACTATAGTATGATTAGGATGATGAGCGTTCCCACTGAAGTATACTTACAAGCTTCCCAAGATGCTTTTGGAACCTTTGACGAAAACCGAATATCAACATGTGCTCATTTGATCCATAAAACTCACGTAGACATATTTCATTTCCATATTTTACACATTTTCAGAGAGCCTTCATTGGTCTGTTGACTAAACTTCCTGTTGACTTCAAAATAAGAGCCCTATTTACAAAAGTTAGAAAAAAACTAATGGAAGACAAGAAGAGATGCTTTTATTTTGAAAAGGGGATGTTTGATTTATAGCTCGAAGCTGGTGCCAGGACCATTTTACATTCAGCTCGCAATGCATCATGGGACGGTTGAGTATGACTAGTGTGCACACCGTGCATACTTAGAAAATGTCCCCATATAGTAAACATCCTGGTGTTTCTCACATACTTATTGTTTTCATACTATCTAATGTGAACGCACTAGCACTCATTTAGACATCAGACTTAGTGCGAGTAGTACGTTAGTACGTTTAGTACGTTTAGTACGTTTAGTAGGTTTAGTACGTTAGTACGTTAGAACGACATTTACAACAGTTGGAAAAGCCGTTGTTCAGAATCACAAATACAAATAAAAAGAATAAACACTAAATAAAGAAAAAAAATCATACAAAATTAAGTAAAATGTTTATTTAAATAATAATTAGCCTTTTCCAACCTCAGGCTTGTGGGCCATATATGGTCAGTCAGAGCCCGGGTTGTGGCCCACAGTTTAATTTAGCTTTTTTTTTTTGTTAAAAAAAACTTTAATCGTATGAATCTCACTGAGTTATTTGTTGTTTAACAGATACTTTGTGACCTTTACCGTACACGTGTACCAAGATTCTAACCCAGTCATTGACATGTGCAACTGGTGGTCCTGGGGCCACATGTGGCCCATTAATAATAATATTAATAAAAGATTTAACATTTCACATAATTCAAATTGTAAAATCATAAGCATGAAAATGATAAAGCACGACATTAAACCCAGACTAAATAAATATGTTTTCAGCTTGCATTTAAAAATCTAGAATGTTCTACCATCTTGGAGCATAAAAAGAATTGAATAATATCCTTAATAAATCAGAGATTTTAGGTGGACGCCATAATCCTAATATAACTCTTGTTTTTGCTGATATTAGATCAGGACGACCTTAATTCAAACTATCAAAAAGAACCTAATCAGATAATCTGTGATTAAAGTTTTCTATGTCTGATTAAATCTGGAAAGTTGAAAAGCTCCACATGTACGACTGCTGCAGTGTAAAAATGATTGACGTTAAGAAGTGCTCTCACATAAAACACAATAACTTTTCTAAAGGCTCCCTTTGTTAGCCACTTAGCTTCTGGATAGAATGTGTGCTTCTGTTCCCATAGTAACAGGTAGAGAGAGGGCGACAACTGGCAAAAAGTTGTGAAAAGATGACACAAAACTGGAGCGACGTGAGGATTAGAGGAAGCAACGCGTCTTGGATATTTGTCGCTACGGCTATGCTAACCCACTTCTGTTCTCGTCTTGTGTGAACGTTGATGAAAAGCTTTCTGTAGTCGTGGAAGCAGAGAAAAATCAAGCAGCCCCTCCTTGGCTTTGCTGAAGATCACTACAAAAGAGACATGGGGGTAGGGTGAAACGGCTGGAAAGTCATAAAACCTGGAGATTAAGGGGTGCAGGGAGTTCCTCTGGGAGCTTTTGATTGATTCCAGAGAGTTGGACGCAGAGTGTGTGTCCACTTATAGACCGTGGGCTGCTTTTTGCTGAGAATGTATTTATTATTCACAATGTTTGCACAGACTTTACATTGACAAATACCAGCAGTTGTTTGTTCCTCCTGGACTTTAGCTATGTTCCTGTTACACTTGGAAATGTGAAAAATCTACATAGCACAATAAAAACTGAATCATAAAAAATAGACCTTTTCTTTTTGAAATGTATCTCAAAAGCTCAATGGAAACACTTTTTCTGCAGTTACATGTCACTGGCCTGAGGTACCTCAGTGGTCACATGACCACCTCTCTGAGAAAACATAGCGCTGTACGTGTCGACTGAAGTGTACGAGATATTTCTTAGCTTTATACAAAAAAAACCACATTTACAACAACAAAAATACACAAAATTACTTCAAAAACAACAAATTGACAAAATTATTCTAAAAGCAAAAACAAAACTACGTAATGTCATAAAATAATGTCAGAAAGACAAAAAACTGAACAACAAACATCTCAAGACAAACAAAACAACAACAATACGCAAAAATGATAAAAATACACAGAAACTCTTTGTTGTTTCCTGTTAACGCACAGATTGCTCATTATTATTCTAAACACTGAAATCAATGTTTATAATGTGGTCGTTGTTTCAGACAATCTCTACGTTTCCATTACCTTTGGAAATGTGAACAATCTAAATAGCTCATTATAAACTGGTCATGGAAACGCCTGAATTAAAAAAACACTCAAATATCACAATTATACTTTGTCAAAACTTTAGAAATATCACTTTTGTTTTGTGAAAAACTGTAATGGAAACAGATTCTGACAAGTTTCTACAACTTTCCACACGTTCCCATAAAGCTGTCCTGGTCTTTAGTAAACTGGTCCCAGTGAGAGCCTCGATCTTATCTCTGTAATCCAGCTGTGAGCACATAGTGTGTGATTGTCTCCCTGTGGATAATGCAAACGTCTGTAAACATTCGTGTTTTCTCCTCAGACCACCTGAGAGGGAACGGCCCCCACACTTCAACTACAAACCCCCCGTTTTCTTTTCTTGTGCAGCGTTGGAGGCTTTTTCTGATTGGTGACTTTTGTCTCGTTGTTTTTGGAATGTCTTGGTGGTCCCACGTTGGTACACATTTACACTTCATGGTGGATTTTGGCATTTTCTTAACTTTTTAGAAAAAAACGACTTTTGTCTCGTTGCAGTTTGTGTTTGTTTGCACGTTAATTATACCAGGGGTTCTCAACATTGGAGTGAGACACAGAGGGGGTCGTCTGATGCCTTCTTCAAGAAACTAAGAATATTTTCTGAATAATTTGATGCAAATTTGTGTTTATTTTTACCCTTTTTCTGCAACTCTACCAAACTTTCTATATTTGAACTTATTTTCATCACTTTTTCTTTTCATGTTTTTGCTCCTTTTGATGTATTTTAATGTATTTTCTACACATTTTTCTACTTTCCAGACATGTTCAGCTCTTATAAACCCTTTCTACTACTTTTACACCTAATGTCACATATATTGTCACTTTGAACCTCTTTTCACCAGATTTCATGATTATTTTTGCCAGTTTAACCACATTGACCATTTTTCATGTCCATTATTTGCCAGTTTAAACTCATTGTTCCAATATTGACACTTTTTCTGTCTGTTTTTATCCACTCTAATTTACAACTTTTAACCAATTTCTGTGGTTTTTAAAATTCCATTTCACCACCTTTTCCTCCATTTTTAATCACTTTGAACCATTTTATCTGTCTGCACATGACTGTTCTTCAGTGTTCATGTCTGTGTTCAACCACCTTTGGCTACAGTGGGGGTCCCCGCTCTCTGGGACCTTTATTTTGGGGGTCACGGGCTGAACAGGTTGAGAACCAGTGAATTTTCCAACTTTGACTGTGGGCTCAGAATAGCTGCTGCTGCTGCATCTTCTTCACGTGATGAAAGGAAACCTCATGCAGAGTCATCCAGTGTGAGCTATTTACTGATCATTTATTTATAGGCTGCAATCACTCATGAAGTCCTAATGACCCCCACCCCCATCAATGGAGACATTTGGATAAGTATTTGATTTATCTGCTGCTCCAATGAAAGCCGCCCCATCAGGACATGATCAACAGTTGGCTTGTAAATGGACTCTCATTGAAAACAAACTTAGATATTATTAATTATTCATTCTTAGCAGATTTATGTTGCAAAGCGCAATGAAGAGAATGAACTGATGTTAGTAATTAGACTCTTTACGAAGCATACTTTTAAAAGATTGTTTTGGTGAAATACCGACACCTGTTGGTAAAAACTAGTTCAGATTATTCGTTTTGTGGCAGAAACGGTAAACGGTAAATGCACATACGTTTTGTTTTTTTTTTTGCGTGTAATTTTGTGTTTTATAAGTCATTGTGTATTTTAAAGACATTTCTTTTTGTTTATTTTCCTGTTTTTTTGTTGTTGACATTTGTGTGTTTTTGGACCTGTGTTGTGTTGTGTTGTGTTGTGTTGTGTTGTGTTGTGTTTTTGGGGATTTGTTTCGAGGGGCTGCACAAAATAATTCCACATGTTGAAATTACCATTTTTTCAAATAAAATAAAAAATGAAAATAGAAGTTTAGTGTTTGCCAAAAAAAGAAATGGCAAAAAAAACATTAAATAAAATGTTTTTTTTTAATTTTAGTTTCTTCTAAGATACATTTGTTGTGATCATTTCTCGTTGGTCAAAGTCGTCCACTTTTGATTTAAGTCAAATCAGCTGGAGTTAGTTATGAAAAAACTCATTTTCTAAACATGTATAAATATAATAAATACTGTATTGGTGGGAACGCGTGAGAAACTGTTCTGAAACGTGATGAAGCTCCATCTGTGACTGACAGTCAGTATTTCTCGTGACAGCAGCTGTCGTGTCTTTTTTACTGCGATTGTCCATTTTCAGAGATTTAACCGATGATCTGCGAGCATAGCTGAAGGTTGTTTGTTTCATTACTCACTTAATGATCTTCACATATGACTGTTTAACAGCAGACACACCTCTGCAGAGGTGATGCAGATGAAGAAGTGAAACAGCCTCTAATCATGTGTTTCATAAACTAAACGTTACTGAGAACACGTGAGGTTTGATCCCTTTACTCACTGCAGCCTTAAGGCTTTATATTCACTCTATCTATTTTAATCCTATAGATTTTCATTAATTGCTATCAATGTATCAACAGCACAAAGGATCATGGGTAAGTGCTGCATCTGACATCTGTCACCTGCAGGACTGCAGCCCTCTAGGACTAGCACTATTATTATAATCATCTTAAAGATGGAAATCCTTGTTTTAATCACTAATAAAATGGTTCAAAGTGACCAAAAATGGTGGAAAAGGTGGTGAAATGTGATTTTAAAAACAGAAATAGGTTAAAAGTTGTAAATTAGAGTGGAAAAAACAGACAGAAAAAGTGTAAATATTTAAACTGGTAAATAATGGGCATGACTAATGGTGAATATGGTGAAAAGAGGTAAAAGTGACAGTAATGGGTCGTATGTGACATTAGGTGTAAAAGTGGTGGAAAGGGTTTATAAGGGCCCTGCTCTAAAGGGCCAGAATTGGTCCCCGAGCCTTGAGTTTGACACGTGCTGTAAGACCACAATCATATTTTTATTAATAATAACTGTTATGTGTACTGAGTTTATTGGTTTGGGAATACTGGGAATACATTTTTCAGCTTTTGACCTATTTTTTTAACCTTAAGCTGAAGAAAAACTACAATTTTTTTAATTAAAAATAGTAATTTCTCATCCAGCTTTTCCATCATCGCTTTCTCTTATTAATTTGAGCTAAAGTATATTTTATGATCTTAACTCCTTAAGTTTTCCTCCAGTGTTTATTATTCATTGGTTTTCCATTTGTCACTGTCTTCATGTATAATTATAGAAAGGAATAATACATTCACAGCTGTAATTTAAAAACATAGTTTACTAGTGATTGGAACCTTTAAAGTAGTTCCTTCCTAGCCATGTTTCTGTGTCTGATCTATGATAGATTTGTGCACATCTCCTGAACTTCTGTCAGCTTCAGGTGCTCCTACACACAATCCTTTTCATATCCGTCTCCTGACCATCGTCTGACGCCTCTTTTAACGTGTGAAACAAACTAAAGCGATCACTGGGACATTCTGGAGGCTGTAAAACGGTTCCTCTCAGACTCTGAGGGAAACTCCAGATTCAACAAGATTCTGATCTTTTACTGGTGATGAGATCAGGTCGTTATTATTTTTTCTACTTTTGGCCATGTTTAAAAATAGAAGAGAAATGGTGAATTAGTCATAGACTGTGGTGCTGTCTGTTCATGACGCTCACTCATATCTAACGCTCACAGGCTTTTCACGTTTCTCCATCGGGCAAATCAGAAACGTATCATTAAACATTAGTCTGAGGGTTTGGGGCAGAGAAAAGGATTGGAGCCAGCCGCTGGGGGGCGCGTGCGTGCAGCCTTTTACAAGCCCCTCGCTCGCCCCTCCTGCGGCTACTATGTAGGAGGGAGGGGGGATGGGGGGCCAAACAAGGCATTGAAACTTGATCTCGATTGCTTTATTCTGTTCAGTTCAGCCCTTCACAGATGATGTGACTGTATGTATTTCACCATCTGTGGAATGGAATATGTTTCTAACAATATAAATGGATTTATGGAACAGATACGTCTTCAGGTGGCCTCGCTTTAACTGTGTTGTAGTTACGTTCAGAGAACAACTTCTGATCTACTCCAAACAGCCTCTGGTTCAGTTACAGTTACTGTAACGAGTTCTATGATTTAACCAGTTATTGTAACTAGTTACTGTAACTAGTTCTATGAGCTAACAGTTACTGTAACCAGTTACTGTAACCAGTTACTGTAAGTTATAAAGAATCTAAAGTATAATGCGTGTACTTCTCACTGCAGTCATGTTTTATTCTTGCAGACTTGACGGTTAGAAATGTTAAAAATGAAGATACTGTATGAAAACATCCACTCTCACCAACAGGAATTCATCAGTTCTCGTCGTTTACGAGGACGTTCCTCGTGTTGTGAATTAACCTGAAGGTTTTTGCGTTGGTGTTTTTTCAGTCGTGTGTTGCAGCTGTAAAGTAAGTCGTGCTTCAAAGAGAATGAGTCAAACTGGAATCAATGCGTCTCCTTCAGCGAATGATTTCTGCTTCTCGTTTCCAACAGTTTGGCTCATATAATCTGAATCCAGCCGTTGTTTAGACGTGTTTCTCTCCCTGGACTGGATTTTCAAGGTTGATCAATTTAGTTTGACACGTTTTAAGTGATCAACCCTGACAGTGGATGGGTTTGTGTGTGCATACATGTGGGCTGTTTGCCTCTCCACCTGCGTTCAGTCACAGGAACGTATTTGTTAAAGGTGTGTGTGTGTAGTCACAGAGTGAGGATTGTGAGTCCTGCTACTGTTGTGTGTGTTTATAAAGGCGTATGCCACCCAGCTGCTGTCAAACAGCTTGAACTGAGACTCCAGCAGAGAAATGTGGTCCTGCTTTCACAGAGAACACACTAGAATGTTCTCAATGAGCAGCACTTTAGTGTCAGTGAATCAGTCTGATGTACAGACCAAGGAGAAGCTTGGACGACACATTACTATAACTTTTGTTTCACGAGGCTTAAAGGAATCCTCCAATATTTTAACAAATGTGTCCTAAAATCTGTGAACTGTACTTAGTAGACTTATGCCTAATGTAACGCATTATTTTACACTGTATTTGTTTTAAAAACCTTTAAAAATAGGTCCACTTTACAGTTCTACAGCCTGTGTTCCTCCATCTTGAAATCATGTGATTGATGATGTCACTGCCTGTAAACATCCCATTGTTTTCTATTGGAGTGAAAAATTCAGCCTGATTTTTAGATCATTTAGTAGCTTTTTCAGTCACAATAACAACTTATGCTGATTTTAGTTGATTTATAATAAAAGGAAAAGTTAAAGATGTAGATGTAAACCTCTTTTGTTTACAGAAAGATGATAAAAACAGTTGTGACCCGAAAAATGTGACCACAGGACGACAGTTCTAATTCTGCGGTTTTGTAGTAGACAAAGAAGCAGAGAAGAAGAGCTCTCCTAAAGGATATTTACTCTTCCTTACACAGTGCACTGACACGCTCAGGTGGCTGAAGTTGGCGAGTAAATCAGACTGTTAAAGGACTCCCACCCAAAAGGACTTAAATCTGCAGGGTTTGTGCATCTTCAACTATCTATGGTTACATGCTAACTTCACCAACCAGAGCGTGTCAACACACTGCCACTGAACTCTTCTTCTCTGCTTCATTGTCTACTTCCAAACTGCAGAGTTGGAACTTTCGCCCCCTGTGGTCATAGATTATTTCTCGGGTGTTTTTATCCTCTTTCTGTAAACAAAAGAAGTTTACATTGATATTTGACTTTTCCTGATTATTTAGACCAACAAAAAGCAGCACAAATTTTGATATTTTGAACAAAAAAGCTGCTAAATGATCAAAAAAGCTGCTAAATGTGGGTGTGTGACATAATCAATCACGTGATTTCAAAAATGGCGAAATACAGGTTTTAAAACAGTAAAGTAGTCCCATTTTTTTAAAGTGCAAAATAATGATTCTAATGAGTACATTTCAAAGATTTTTGGCCACATTTGTAAAAACAGTGGAGGATTCCTGTAAGAAATATGCCAGATTGTAAAGCTGCTCGTTCTCCTGTGGCCTTGGTTTGTGGAAATTTTTTAATAAAAAAAAAAAATGTACTTGAACAGATTTTATGAGATTTACATGAATTAAAACCCGATGTTTCCTGCTTGAAAAGATTGATTTGTGTGAGTAAACAACGCTAACACGCTGCGACCCGACGCCATCAGTCGTTTTTTTTAAATCCGCCTCATGTAAAATCATCTTTCTGTGCCAACACAGATTCCTCGTTTCAATGATACGCTGAGTGCAGTAGTAGCAGCTCCTCGCTGTGAAGTCAAGTCTGGATTTCTCTTTTATGTTCGTGGGCCACGGTTGGTTTTTCCGCTTTAAGTCCAGAGAAAACGCACCACATGCAGGGGTGGACTGGCCATCTGGTATACCGGATATCGTCTCTGGTCCGTTATGTTTTTTTAATTTTTTAGACGAGCGGGTGGAGCCAGACATGGTAACAGGTGGCCAAAAATGGTCCAAAAGTGGCAAACATGTGGCAAGAAAAGAGTACAAAGTAACTAAAATGGGTCAAAAGCAGTCAAGAGTGGCCAAAAAATGTCCAAATAAAGAGGAACCAGGTGGTATGTAATGGCAAAGGTTAGTTTAAATGGGCAAAATGTGGCAAACAATAGTGAAAAAGAACAAAAATGTGGAACAAAAAGAGGCAAAATGTTGGGGAAAAAAGGAAACAAGTGGTATTTATTGGGCAAAAGTTAGATTATTGAGATGAAAAGTGGCGTAAGCAGAAGTTGCAAAAATGGACAAAAAATAGGGAAAAAAAGATTATTTATTGGTGAAAAAGTCTGAAAAAAGTGTTTTTGAAAAGAGGCAAAAATGGGACAAAGGAAGTTGCAAAATTACCAAAGTAAAAGTTTTTTCTGTGGGAATAATAATAAAATGAAGAGCCACATGTTGAATAACGTCTTCTACGTGGTAGTGGGCGGGTCCTGACCAGTGACCACATGTACCCTCAGAAACCATCGTCTTTCCCAGTCCTTACAGACGTTTTCCATTTTCCTGCTTCCTCACGTCGACTTTCAAACATTCTGTATTCAGAATGGAGACGGCCTCTCGTCATTTCCTCTTTTGTTTTGTTTCAACCTGCTGCTATGGCGACACTTGGGAGACACGCTGGTATAATCTGATGTTTCTGCGGCTGAACCCAAACTAAATGATTCTTTGAGAAGTTGAGCTTTGGGATAGAGCGTCTTTGTGTGGCCCTCAGCTCCTTCTTGGCTCTGACTTTTCACCGTGTTATTTAAACCAGTTTCCTTTGAGCTCACGTAAACCCAACGCTGGTCGAAACTTGTGAAATGACCTCTCCAAGCTTTTCTTTTTCACGCGCTGCCGTCATGCGATGGAATTGGTCTTTTGATTCATTTTTCTTGGCCCTGCGCTGGTAATTAAAAGCCTCCCACAGATGCACTTATTCAGAACAAGGTCGCGTTTCTTCTTTGTGTTCCCAGTGTTGGAATGTTCTTTTCCTTGTCACGTTGGAGGGTTTTTATAGAAACTGTAATTACATCTTGATGTGTGATCTGAAGTTTACTGATTCATGGTTTTTACGTGATAAACATAAAGAGTGGATAACATGAGATTATTACTATGTTTTATGAGATGATCCTGTTATCTGAGGTGTGTTCAGAGTAGGGCTGGGCAATATATCGAGGTTTTTATTTTGGCAATATGGAAAATGACAATATATTTTTATTTTATAGCTTATTTTGTATGAAAATACATTTTAGATGTCGCTACTTCTCAGAACAACATAGAAAGCACAGTTGGATTACTGAGTCCATCCTTAACCCAGACCCTCCTCTTAAACAGAACTCACTCACACGTGCTGTCCGTTAGAGTAGAAAAAGCCAAAAGTGGCACATATTGTGCAGCTGTTTGTTAATAAATGTGTGACATTTTGCATCAGCAAATTTAAATAACAAGATTTATATTGTGTATCACCATT
>NC_041046.1:45604322-45700952 GCF_900634775.1 Gouania willdenowi
AACACATGGCTTACATTAGCGTGTTGTTATCAACCTTCATAGGACAGCTTCTCTATGACAGGGAATGTTTGATTAGTTGAATCCCACTAACGGAGATTAATCCAGGATATAATTATCTAGATTCATATCATTGTGGCCATAGGCCCTATGGCCACAATGATCCCAGTGTGACAGTGATTAACTGACTTGTGTAATAGATATAATATAATAAATATAGATAATGGTTATCTATTTATTATATCTGATATGAAAATAAAACAATGACACATAAAACAGGCATTAGTAAAACAGTATATTTATTTATATTTTAACATCAAACATCATTGTTATCTTAAAAACAGTGTAAAGCTGCAGGATGTGGAACTATAAACCAACTACAGTTATTTTAACCTAAATGAAGATGAAAAAAAAAAGCTTTATTAGTCCCACAATTGATCACAGCCTCATAAAAATAAAACACAATACATATAAATACAGCATTTAGCCTCCACTAACAATAACATCCTTTTTTAAAGTCCAAACAGAGTTTAAAGCTAACATGGCTAAGGAAAACATTTATTTTATTCTCTTTCATGTGGTGATGATGGTAGCTAACATGTTAGCTTCCTGAGCTAACAGTTGTGCTCATTGAACAACATGAAGTCTTCTCCACTCTAACGTGCTCTTTCATGTCTTTGATGTTTAAAGGTAACGTGGTCCTGGAGAACTTGAAGGTGAAGGAGAATGCTCTGGTGAGTCGACATCACCTCATCCTTTAAAGGGACAGTATATGATTATTAGGACCTTTAGCACCATCTCATTATTTATAAAAGGTCTGTAAGTCTACGTCACACCAAAACTAAAATAATCAAATCCATTGAACTAAATGGTTTCCCAGATGCTTTAATGAGAATAATCCAGATGTTGAGTGCGTAAATAACAATCCAGATGTTGTGTGCACATGACTATCCAGATGTTGAGTGTGTCATTAATAATCCAGATGTTGATACCAGAAGCTTCAAATCAGCCATTGATTGTTTTCAGTGATCAAAGTCTCTGAGCTTTATTTTGGAGAGTCGATGTTTAGCAGGATTTAAACCTTCAGAAGAACCTGTTGATGGAGGTCAGAGGTCATCTCCATCAACGAGCTGCTAATGCTGAGAAAACTTCATCTAATGATACAGTAAATATACACTGATGGGTGTCACACTTTAACGATGTGTGTGTGTGTGTGTCTCAGAGCGAGTTCAACGTGCCCTTCAAAGTAAAAGCAGGACAGATAGGTGAGTGTGTGTGTGTGTGTGTGTTTGTGTGTGTGTGTGTGTGTGTGTGTGTGTGTGTGAGTGTGTGAGTGTGTGAGTGAGTGAGTGAGTGAGTGAGTGAGTGAGTGAGTGAGTGAGTGAGTGAGTGAGTGTGAGTGCGTGCGTGCGTGTGGTAACTGTGTGTGTTTTCAGGGAAGCTGACGTTAAAGATTCCCTGGAAGAATCTCTACAGTGATGCAGTCGTTGCCACGTTGGATGGTTTTTATCTGTTGGTTGTTCCTGGAGCCAGTACGTTACACACTGTGTGTGTGTGTGTGTGTGTGTGTTGTGTGTGTGTGTGTGTGTGTGTGTGTGTGTGTGTGTGTGTGTGTGTGTGTGTGTGTGTGTGTGTGTGTGTGTGTGTGTGTGTGTGTGTGTGTGTGTGTGTGTGTGTGAAGTTGAAGGATTAGTAGAAGGATTAGTATAGCTTGTGTATATCCTGTTCCACAAAGACCACTTTATCTTCACCTGTGAGGAGACAAATATGAACAGTGACTGACTGTCAGCAGCAGGGGGCGCTAACATACACAGATGAGCTACAGATACACTTTAAACTATGTAGCTCTGTTAGCTGCTGACCTCTGTGTAGGTCTGCTAGCTGCTAACCTATATGTAGCTCTGCTAGCTGCTAACCCCTGTGTAGCTCTGCTAGCTGTTAGCTGCTAACCCCTGTGTAGCTCTGCTAGCTGTTAGCTGCTAACCCCTGTGTAGCTCTGCTAGCTGTTAGCTGCTAACCCCTGTGTAGCTCTGCTAGCTGTTAGCTACTAACCCCTGTTTAGCTCTGCTAGCTGTTAGCTACTAACCCCTGTGTAGCTCTGCTAGCTGTTAACCCCTGGGTAGCTCTGCTAGCTGCTAACCCCTGTGTAGCTCTGCTAGCTGTTAGCTGCTAACCCCGTGTAGCTCTGCTAGCTGTTAGCTACTAACCCCTATGTAGCTCTGCGAGCTGCTAACCCCTGTGTAGCTCTGCTAGCTGTTAGCTGCTATCCCCTGTGTAGCTCTGCTAGCTGTTAGCCCCTGTGTAGCTCTGCTAGCTGTTAGCCCCTGTGTAGCTCTGCTAGATACTAACCCCTGTGTAGCTCTGCTAGCTGTTAGCTGCTAACCCCTGTGTAGCTCTGCTAGCTGTTAGCTACTAACCCCTGTGTAGCTCTGCTAGCTGCTAACCCCTGTGTAGCTCTGCTAGCTGTTAACTACTAACCCCTGTGTAGCTCTTCTAGCTGCTAACCCCTGTGTAGCTCTGTTAGCTGCTAACCCCTGTGTAGCTCTGTGAGCTGCTAACCCCTGTGTAGCTCTGTGAGCTGCTAACCCCTGTGTAGCTCTGCTAGCTGTTAGCTACTAACCTATGTGTAGCTCTGCTAGCTGCTAACCCCTGTGTAGCTCTGTTAGCTGCTAACCCCTGTGTAGCTCTGCTAGCTGTTAACCCCTCTGTAGCTCTGCTAGCTCTGTCACAGCTTTTATTTTGTTACAGCTGGATGTCAGTGTACTTCCTGTCCATACAACGGTAAGCGCTAACGTTGACTTGTTCAACTCACAAGCTACATGCTATTCCTTCACAATAAAAGTCTCCCTCTTTGGGCTATGTGTTTTATTATGAAGGAGCTCATTAACAGGGTGGTTTCTTTGTGATCTGATTGGGTCTTTATCAACTCACACTGACCTACTGGGAAACACCAATCAGAGACATTTGATTTCTCAGTCCTTTGTACTGGTCTGTACTGGTCTGTACTGGTCTGTACTGGTCTTACTGGTCTGTACTGGTCTTACTGCTCTGTACTGGTCTGTACTGGTCTGTACTGGTCTTACTGCTCTGTACTGCTCTGTACTGGTCTGTACTGGTCTGTACTGGTCTGTACTGGTCTGTGCTGGTCTGTACTGGTCTGTGCTGGTCTGTGGTGGTCTTACTGGTGTGTTTTTGCAGAGATAAAGTTTGATGCTGATAAAGAAGAACGCTACCAACAGGAGCTCAAACAGAAGGACCTTCAACGCATCGAGGACGCACTGAGCAAAGGTGGGATACCCTGACCTTTGACCTCTGGATCTGTGATCTCTGATCCTCATACGTACATCTAACGTCCCATGGGTCTGATGCTGAGACATTAATTCACTGTTGGCTACTGTCTACCATCTACTGGGTGTCTCACACCTGTCCTCCTGAGGTCCTGTCCAGGTCCTCCTGTCTCTTCTGTCCCATTGTTTGTTCCCAGTTCTT
Organism: Gouania willdenowi; assembly: GCF_900634775.1. Taxonomy (NCBI): domain Eukaryota; kingdom Metazoa; phylum Chordata; class Actinopteri; order Blenniiformes; family Gobiesocidae; genus Gouania; species Gouania willdenowi. The sequence continues at coordinate 45,607,809 of NC_041046.1, forward strand.
CATTGTGTGTTTAACTCTAAACATCCTCACATCTCTACACCATCAGAACCAACTGTACATGTATGACTTCATCATCATGCTTCAAAGATTTTATTAACTAAGATGGCTAATAGTAGCTAGGCTAACGAGCTAATGTGTGTGTCCTCATGCTGCATTCAGAGCCGCACAACAAGGAGCTGCTACACACCTTAGAGAGCCTGGTGTGTAGGGACCCACAACATGGTAGTACACACAGCATGTGCGTGTGTGTGTGTGTGTGTGTGTTCTCTCTGGGCAGATTTACTAACAACGCTCACATGATGCTCTGATGTGTGAACATGTGAAGTGGATCAGCTGTGAGATAAATACTGTGAACACATTAATGCATCACCCTGGAAGAGTTTGTGTTCAACGTTCAGCGTTACACACTGACAGGAACACAGAGAACACACACTAAGGCTGCTGTAGAAGATGGAGCAGAAACCAAAGGAAAAGAAGATGTTTAATGCTCCAGTTAAGCTTTGTGGTATCAATAAACAAACTATAGTCTACATGAGCAGCTAGCTAAACTGAAACTATAGTTTACATGAGAAGCTAGCTAAACTGAAACTATAGTCTACATGAGCAGCTAGCTAAACTGAAACTATAGTCTACATGAGAAGCTAGCTAAACTGAAACTATAGTCTACATGAGCAGCTAGCTAAACTGAAACTATAGTTTACATGAGCAGCTAGCTAAACTGAAACTATAGTCTACATGAGAAGCTAGCTAAACTGAAACTATAGTCTACATGAGCAGCTAGCTAAACTGAAACTATAGTCTACATGAGCAGCTAGTTAAACTGAAACTATAGTCTACATGAGCAGCTAGCTAAACTGAAACTATAGTCTACATGAAGCAGCTAGTTAAACTGAAACTATAGTCTACATGAGCAGCTAGTTAAACTGAAACTATACTCTACATGAGCAGCTAGTTAAACTGAAACTATAGTTTACATTAGCAGCTAGTTAAACTGAAACTATAGTTTACATGAGCAGCTAGTTAAACTGAAAACTATAGTTTACATGAGCAGCTAGTTAAACTGAAACTATAGTTTACATGAGCAGCTAGTTAAACTGAAACTATAGTTTTACATGAGCAGCTAGTTAAACTGAAACTATAGTCTACATGAGCAGCTAGCTAAACTGAAACTATAGTTTACATGAGCAGCTAGCTAAACTGAAACTATAGTCTACATGAGCAGCTAGCTAAACTGAAACTATAGTCTACATGAGCAGCTAGCTAAACTGAAACTATAGTCTACATGAGCAGCTAGTTTAAACTGAAACTATAGTTTACATGAGCAGCTAGTTAAACTGAAACTATAGTTTACATGAGCAGCTAGTTAAACTGAAACTATAGTCTACATGAGCAGCTAGCTAAACTGAAACTATAGTTACATGAGCAGCTAGCTAAACTGAAAACTATAGTCTACATGAGCAGCTAGCTAAACTGAAACTATAGTCTACATGAGCAGCTAGCTAAACTGAAAACTATAGTCTACATGAGCAGCTAGTTAAACTGAAACTATAGTTTACATTAGTAGCTAGTTTAAACTGAAACTATAGTCTACATGAGCAGCTAGCTAAACTGAAACATCTCTACATGAGCAGCTAGTTAAACTGAAACTATAGTTACATAGTAGCTAGTTAAACTGAAACTATAGTTTACATGAGCAGCTAGTTAAACTGAAAAACTATAGTTTACATGAGCAGCTAGTTAAACTGAAACTATAGTTTACATGAGCAGCTAGTATAAACTGAAACTATAGTTTACATGAGCAGCTAGTTAAACTGAAACTATAGTCTACAGAGAAGCTAGTACTAAACTGAACTATAGTTTACATGAGCAGCTAGCTAAACTGAAACTATAGTCTACATGAGCAGCTAGCTAAACTGAAACTATAGTCTACATGAGCAGCTAGCTAAACTGAAACTATAGTCTACATGAGCAGCTAGCTTAAACTGAAACTATAGTTACATGAGTAGCTAGTTAAAAACTGAAACTATAGTTCTACATGAGCAGCTAGTTAACTGAAACTATAGTCTACATGAGCAGCTAGCTAAACTGAAACTATAGTCTACATGAGCAGCTAGTTAAACTGAAACTATAGTCTACATGAGCAGCTAGTTAAACTGAAACTATAGTCTACATGAGCAGCTAGCTAAACTGAAACTATAGTCTACATGAGCAGCTAGCTAAACTGAAACTATAGTCTACATGAGCAGTAGCTAAACTGAAACTATAGTTTACATGAGCAGCTAGCTAAACTGAAACTATAGTCTACACGAGAAGCTAGCTAAACTGAAACTATAGTCTACATGAGCAGCTAGCTAAACTGAAACTATAGTTTACATGAGCAGCTAGCTAAACTGAAACTATAGTCTACATGAGCAGCTAGCTAAACTGAAACTATAGTTTACATGAGCAGCTAGCTAAACTGAAACTATAGTCTACATGAGAAGCTAGCTAAACTGAAACTATAGTCTACATGAGCAGCTAGCTAAACTGAAACTATAGTTTACATGAGCAGCTAGTTAAACTGAAACTATAGTCTACATGAGCAGCTAGTTAAACTGAAAGTATAGTTTACATGAGCAGCTAGTTAAACTGAAACTATAGTCTACATGAGCAGCTAGTTAAACTGAAACTATAGTCTACATGAGCAGCTAGCTAAACTGAAACTATAGTTTACATGAGCAGCTAGTTAAACTGAAACTATAGTCTACATGAGCAGCTAGTTAAACTGAAACTATAGTTTACATGAGCAGCTAGTTAAACTGAAACTATAGTCTACATGAGCAGCTAGCTAAACTGAAACTATAGTCTACATGAGCAGCTAGTTAAACTGAAACTATAGTCTACATGAGCAGCTAGTTAAACTGAAAACTATAGTCTACATGAGCAGCTAGTTAAACTGAAACTATAGTTTACATTAGTAGCTAGTTAAACTGAAACTATAGTTTACATGAGCAGCTAGTTAAACTGAAACTATAGTTTACATGAGCAGCTAGTTAAACTGAAACTATAGTTTACATGAGCAGCTAGTTAAACTGAAACTATAGTTTACATGAGCAGCTAGTTAAACTGAAACTATAGTCTACATGAGCAGCTAGCTAAACTGAAACTATAGTTTACATGAGCAGCTAGCTAAACTGAAACTATAGTCTACATGAGCAGCTAGCTAAACTGAAACTATAGTCTACATGAGCAGCTAGCTAAACTGAAACTATAGTCTACATGAGCAGCTAGTTAAACTGAAACTATAGTTTACATTAGTAGCTAGTTAAACTGAAACTATAGTCTACATGAGCAGCTAGCTAAACTGAAACTATAGTCTACATGAGCAGCTAGCTAAACTGAAACTATAGTTTACATGAGCAGCTAGCTAAACTGAAACTATAGTTTACATGAGCAGCTAGTTAAACTGAAACTATAGTCTACATGAGCAGCTAGTTAAACTGAAAGTATAGTTTACATGAGCAGCTAGTTAAACTGAAACTATAGTCTACATGAGCAGCTAGCTAAACTGAAACTATAGTTTACATGAGCAGCTAGTTAAACTGAAACTATAGTCTACATGAGCAGCTAGTTAAACTGAAACTATAGTTTACATGAGCAGCTAGTTAAACTGAAACTATAGTCTACATGAGCAGCTAGCTAAACTGAAACTATAGTCTACATGAGCAGCTAGTTAAACTGAAACTATAGTCTACATGAGCAGCTAGTTAAACTGAAACTATAGTCTACATGAGCAGCTAGTTAAACTGAAACTACAGTTTACATTAGTAGCTAGTTAAACTGAAACTATAGTTTACATGAGCAGCTAGTTAAACTGAAACTATAGTTTACATGAGCAGCTAGTTAAACTGAAACTATAGTTTACATGAGCAGCTAGTTAAACTGAAACTATAGTTTACATGAGCAGCTAGTTAAACTGAAACTATAGTCTACATGAGCAGCTAGCTAAACTGAAAACTATAGTTTACATGAGCAGCTAGCTAAACTGAAACTATAGTCTACATGAGCAGCTAGCTAAACTGAAACTATAGTCTACATGAGCAGCTAGCTAAACTGAAACTATAGTCTACATGAGCAGCTAGTTAAACTGAAACTATAGTTACATTAGTAGCTAGTTAAACTGAAACTATAGTCTACATGAGCAGCTAGCTAAACTGAAACTATAGTCTACATGAGCAGCTAGCTAAACTGAAACTATAGTTTACATGAGCAGCTAGCTAAACTGAAACTATAGTTTACATGAGCAGCTAGCTAAACTGAAACTATAGTCTACATGAGCAGCTAGCTAAACTGAAACTATAGTCTACATGAGCAGCTAGTTAAACTGAAACTATAGTCTACATGAGCAGCTAGTTAAACTGAAACTATAGTCTACATGAGCAGCTAGCTAAACTGAAAACTATAGTCTACATGAGCAGCTAGTTAAACTGAAACTATAGTCTACATGAGCAGCTAGTTAAACTGAAACTATAGTCTACATGAGCAGCTAGCTAAACTGAAACTATAGTCTACATGAGCAGCTAGTTAAACTGAAACTATAGTCTACATGAGCAGCTAGTTAAACTGAAACCTATAGTCTACATGAGCAGCTAGTTAAACTGAAACTATAGTCTACCATGAGCAGCTAGCTAAACTGAAACTATAGTTTACATGAGCAGCTAGCTAAACTGAAAACTATAGTCTACATGAGCAGCTAGCTAAAACTGAAAACTATAGTCTACATGAGCAGCTAGCTAAACTGAAACTATAGTTTACATGAGCAGCTAGCTAAACTGAAACTATAGTTTACATGAGCAGCTAGCTAAACTGAACTATAGTCTACATGAGGAGCTAGCTAAACTGAAACTATAGTCTACATGAGCAGCTAGTTAAACTGAAACTATAGTCTACATGAGCAGCTAGTTAAACTGAACTATAGTCTACATGAGCAGCTAGCTTAAACTGAAACTATAGTCTACATGAGCAGCTAGCTAAACTGGAAACTATAGTCTACATGAGCAGCTAGTTAAACTGAAACTATAGTCTACATGAGCAGCTAGTTAAACTGAAACTATAGTCTACATGAGCAGCTAGCTAAACTGAAACTATAGTCTACATGAGCAGCTAGTTAAACTGAAACTATAGTCTACATGAGCAGCTAGTTAAAACTGAAACTATAGTTTACATGAGCAGCAAGTTAAACTGAAACTATAATCTACATGAGCAGCTAGTTAAACTGAAACTATAGTTACATTAGTAGCTAGTTAAACTGAAACTATAGTTTACATGAGCAGCTAGTTAAACTGAAACTATAGTCTACATGAGCAGCTAGTTAAACTGAAACTATAGTCTACATGAGTAAGCTAGTTAAACTGAAACTATAGTCTACATGAGTAGCTAGTTAAACTGAAACTATAGTCTACATGAGCAGCTAGTTAAACTGAAACTATAGTCTACATGAGCAGCTAGCTAAACTGAAAACTATAGTCTACATGAGCAGCTGCTAGCTAAACTGAAACTATAGTGTACATGAGCAGCTAGTTAAACTGAAACTATAGTCTACATGAGCAGCTAGCTAAACTGAAACTATAGTCTACATGAGCAGCTAGTTAAACTGAAACTATAGTCTACTATGAGCAGCTAGTTAAACTGAAACTTAATCTACATGAGCAGCTAGTTAAATGAAACTATAGTTTACATAGTAGCTAGTTAAACTGAAACTATAGTTTACATGAGCAGCTAGTTAAACTGAAATATAGTCTACATGAGCAGCTAGTTAAACTGAAACTATAGTCTACATGAGTAGCTAGTTAAACTGAAACTATAGTCTACATGAGCAGCTAGTTAAACTGAAACTATAGTCTACATGAGCAGCTAGCTAAACTGAAACTATAGTCTACATGAGCAGCTGCTAGCTAAACTGAAACTATAGTTTACATGAGCAGCTAGTTAACTGAAACTATAGTCTACATGAGCAGCTAGCTAAACTGAAACTATAGTCTACATGAGCAGCTAGTTAAACTGAAACTATAGTCTACATGAAGCAGCTAGTTAAACTGAAACTATCGTTTACATGAGCAGCTAGCTAAAACGAAAACTATAGTCTACATGAGCAGCTAGCTAAACTGAAACTATAGTCTACATGAGCAGCTAGCTAAACTGAAACTATAGTCTACATGAGCAGCTAGCTAAACTGAAACTATAGTCTACATGAGCAGCTACTTAAACTGAAACTATAGTTTACATGAGCAGCTAGTTAAACTGAAACTATAGTTTACATGAGCAGCTAGTTAAACTGAAACTATAGTTTACATGAGCAGCTAGCTAAACTGAAACTATAGTCTACATGAGCAGCTAGTTAAACTGAAACTATAGTTTACATGAGCAGCTAGTTAAACTGAAACTATAGTCTACATGAGCAGCTAGTTAAACTGAAAACTATAGTCTACGTGAGCAGCTAGTTAAACTGAAACTATAGTTTACAATGAGCAGCTAGTTAAACTGAAACTATAGTTTACATGAGCAGCTAGCTAAACTGAAACTATAGTCTACATGAGCAGCTAGCTAAACTGAAACTATAGTCTACATGAGCAGCTAGTTAAACTGAAACTATAGTCTACATGAGCAGCTAGCTAAACTGAAACTATAGTTTACATGAGCAGCTAGTTAAACTGAAACTATAGTCTACATGAGCAGCTAGTTAAACTGAAACTATAGTCTACATGAGCAGCTAGTTAAACTGAAACTATAGTCTACATGAGCAGCTAGTTAAACTGAAACTATAGTTTACATGAGCAGCTAGTTAAACTGAAACTATAGTCTACATGAGCAGCTAGTTAAACTGAAACTATAGTTTACATTAGTAGCTAGTTAAACTGAAACTATAGTTTACCTGAGCAGCTAGTTAAACTGAAACTATAGTTTACATTAGCAGCTAGTTAAACTGAAACCATAGTCTACATGAGTAGCTAGTTAAACTGAAACTATAGTCTACATGAGCAGCTAGCTAAACTGAAACTATAGTTTACATGAGCAGCTAGTTAAACTGAAACTATAGTTTACATTAGCAGCTAGTTAAACTGAAAACTATAGTTTACATGAGCAGCTAGTTAAACTGAAAACTATAGTTTACATTAGTAGCTAGTTAAACTGAAACTATAGTTTACATTAGCAGCTAGTTAAACTGAAACCATAGTCTACATGAGTAGCTAGTTAAACTGAAACTATAGTCTACATGAGCAGCTAGCTAAACTGAAACTATAGTTTACATGAGCAGCTAGTTAAACTGAAACTATAGTTTACATTAGCAGCTAGCTAAACTGAAACTATAGTTTACATGAGCAGCTAGTTTAAACTGAAACTATAGTTTGCATGAGCGCTAGCTAAACTGAAACTATAGTTTACATGAGCAGCTAGCTAAACTGAAACTATAGTCTACATGAGCAGCTAGTTAAACTGAAAACTATAGTTTACATTAGAAGCTAGTTAAACTGAAACTATAGTTTACATTAGCAATTAGTTAAACTGAAAACTATAGTCTACATGAGTAGCTAGTTAAACTGAAACTATAGTTTACATGAGCAGCTAGTTAAACTGAAACTATAGTTTGCATGAGCAGCTAGCTAAACTGAAACTATAGCAGCTAGCTAAACTGAAACTATAGTCGACATGAACAGCTAATTAAACTGAAAACTATAGTTTACATGAGCAGCTAGCTAAACTGAAACTATAGTCTACATGAGTAGCTAGTTAAACTGAAACTATAGTCTACATGAGCAGCTAGCTAAACTGAAACTATAGTCTACATGAGCAGCTAGTTAAACTGAAACTATAGTTTACATGAGCAGCTAGCTAAACTGAAACTATAGTCTACATGAGCAGCTAGTTAAACTGAAACTATAGTTTACATGAGCAGCTAGCTAAACTGAAACTATAGTCGACATGAACAGCTAATTAAACTGAAACTATAGTTTACATGAGCAGCTAGCTAAACTGAAACTATCGTCGACATGAGTAGCTAGTTAAACTGAAACTATAGTCTACATGAGCAGCTAGCTAAACTGAAACTATAGTCTACATGAGCAGCTAGTTAAACTGAAACTATAGTCTACATGAGCAGCTAGTTAAACTGAAACTATAGTTTACATGAGCAGCTAGCTAAACTGAAACTATAGTCTACATGAGCAGCTAGTTAAACTGAAACTATAGTTTACATGAGCAGCTAGTTAAACTGAAACTATAGTTTACATTAGAGGCTAGTTAAACTGAAACTATAGTTTACATTAGCAATTAGTTAAACTGAAACTATAGTCTACATGAGTAGCTAGTTAAACTGAAACTATAGTTTACATGAGCAGCTAGTTAAACTGAAACTATAGTTTACATGAGCAGCTAGTTAAACTGAAACTATAGCAGCTAGCTAAACTGAAACTATAGTTTACATGAGCAGCTAGTTAAACTGAAACTATAGCAGCTAGCTAAACTGAAACTATAGTTTACATTAGTAGCTAGTTAAACTGAAACTATAGTCTACATGAGTAGCTAGTTAAACTGAAACTATAGTCTACATGAGTAGCTAGTTAAACTGAAACTATAGTCTACATGAGTAGCTAGTTAAACTGAAATTATAAACTACATTAGCAGCAAGCTAAACTTAAACTATAGTCTACATTAGCAGCTAGTTAAACAGAGCTGAGCAGCTACAGTATATATGGAGGAGCAGATCTACTCTATCCTGCTCCTCTTTGAGGAGTGATGGTTCAGGTTCCCACTGAGTGTACATGACACAGCTTTACCAGGGTCTGATCAGACCTGCTGAGAACTAGGAGCTCATTTTCAAGTGCTGCAGTAACTGAGCATCAATAGATCCATTAATGAACTTCTGGCCTTTGCTGAGGTCCATGTGCAGATCTGAGCAGAGATTTTAGTAAATCTGTCCCTCTGGGTGTTTGTGTCTCTGTTCTCTCTGTGTTCTTTGTGTTCTGTCTTTGTTCTCTCTGTTCTAATGGTGTGTTTCCCTCTAACGCTGCCAAAGTCCCAACGGGACATAAGAAAGTTAGAAAGCACAGAAAAGGCCTGAGGAGGTCTAAAGGACACGGAGCAGGTGAGTCTGACAGTGTGTGGTTCTAAGAGGAGAACACTGCTGTGTCAGGAGGACCACAGAACCCTGGACCCTGACCCTCCAGAACCCTGACTCTGGTTTGTGTCCAGATGTTCCTCAGCAGGAGAAGAAGGACACGTTTGTGGAGAAGTTGGCCACTCAGGTGATCAAGAACCTGCAGGTGAAGATCAGCAGCATCCACCTGAGATACGAGGACGATGTGAGTACACAGCTGTGTGTGTGTGTCCGTGTGTCCGTGTGTGTGTGTGTGTGTGTGTGTGTGTGTGTGTGTGTGGTGTGTGTGTGTGTGTGTGTGTGTGTGTGTAATCCTAAATACACACTGATGTCTCCTCCAGGTCTCAGATCCGACCCGTCCTCTGTCCATGGGAGTCACACTGTCTGAGCTCAGCCTGCAGGTACGCTGAGGATTATGGTTACCAAGGTAACCATAACCATCATTCACTCCTTTCTTTCAGACCACCGACGAGAACTGGAAGTCCTGCATCTTAAACCAGGCAGCAAAGATCATTTATAAGGTAACTCTGTCTGTCTGTCTGTCTGTCTGTCTGTTTGTCTGTCTGTCTGTCTGTTTGTCTGTCTGTTTGTCTGTATCTCACTTTCTCACTGTGTGTGTGTGTGTGTGTGTGTGTGTGTGTGTGTGTGTGTGTGTGTGTGTGTGTGTGTGTGTGTCAGCTGGCTCGTCTGGACTGCCTGTGTGCGTACTGGAACGTAAACAGTTCCATGTTCTACGGCGGCTCGTGGCAGGAGATCATAGTAAGTGAAGAGAAGGTTTGGTGGTGGGGTCGGGTCAGAGGTCACACTCTCAGCCTCTCCTCTGGTTCCTCCAGGAGCAGCTGAAGTGTGGGATCAGCAGCAGAGAGCAGCAGGTCTCCTCCTACCAGTACAGTGAGTCTACTCTCATGTTCTCATCTCCAAACCTTCTAGTCTCACTCAGTCTCTTCTTTTCTCAGTTTTTAGGCCCATCTTTGCTTCTGCAAAGATCTGCATCAACCCCACGGCTGAGCTTGAGATGAAAGGTCCAAAGGTGGATCTTCACTTGGAGGTGCAGGAAATATGCGTGGAGATGACCAGAGCTCAGGTAGATCAGACTGACATCATCACAGTGTGTGTGTGATGTGTGTAATTTGAGTGTGTGTGCTCTGCAGTACCTAACCATGGTGGAGCTGCTGGAGTCCATCGACTACATGGTGAAGAACGCTCCCTACAGAAGGTTCAGACCTGAGGTCCAGGTCCATCACAGCCCCAAACTCTGGTGAGTGTCTGTAAGAGGAGGAGCTCCAGTGTTGGAGGAGGAGGCGCTCTAGTGTGTGATGGTCCTGGTTGCCTCTGGCAGGTGGAGATACAGCTTCAACAGCATTATGGAGGTGCATGTGCAACGTGTGAGGAGGATGTGGTCCTGGTCCAACATCAGGCAGCACCGGAACAACCTGCGATGCTATAAGAACGCCTACAAGAACAAACTGCTAAGTCAGAGCAGAGCTGGGTCGGACACAGAGAGACAGATCCAGGTCAGGGGTCGGGGGTCAGGGGTCGTTCCTGTGTGTGAGTGATGGTAGAATAACGGTGTGAGGAACGTGTTTCTGTAGGACCTGGAGAAGGTTCTGGACGTGTTCAACATCACATTAGCTCGACAGCAGGCTCAGATGGAGGTAAGCACAGGTTCTCCTCACACTCATGGTGATCACTGAAGGTCTGAAGGTTCTACTCTCCCTGAAGGTGGTCCGCTCCGGACACAAAGTGGGAAAGAACGGACAGAAGCAGGGAGGAGGAGGAGGTGGAGGAGGGTTCTTCAGCAACTGGTTTGGAAGGAAGGCAAAGAAGGAAGAGCAGGAGGAACCTACAGGTCTGTGTCTGTGGTCTGTAACAGTGTATGTCTATAACGGTCTGTAGTCTGTTGTAAGATCACCTCCAGGTAATCCAACCTCAGAGCAACAGCCTTGGTCCTGGTCACACGGGGGAACCTCCCTCTGATTTATGGACTTGGTGTTCACCAGTTTTCTTTGGAGTTTGGATTCACGAGCTTTGTTTTTATTAAACTACACACAGTCACATTAAACAGTTCATGTAGGAGAAAGTCGGGACAATGTGGTCTGTAACGGTCTATAGTGGTCTGTAACGATTTATAGTGGTCTGTAACGATCTGTAGTGGTCTGTAACGGTCTATAGTGGTCTGTAAAAGTCTATCGTGGTCTATAATGGTCTGTAGTGGTCTGTAATGATTTATAGTGGTCTGTAACGGTCTATAGTAGTCTGTAGTGGTCTGTAACGGTCTATAGTGGTCTGTAAAAGTCTATAGTGGTCTGTAACGGTCTGTAGTGGTCTGTAACAATTTATAGTGGTCTGTAACGGTCTGTAGTGGTCTGTAACGGTCTATAGTGGTCTGTAACAATCTATAGTGGTCTGTAATGGTCTATAATGATCTGTAATGGTCTATAGTGGTCTGTAATGGTTTATAGTGGTCTGTAATGATCTATAGTGCTCTGTAATGGTCTGTAATGGTCTATAGTGGTCTGCAGTGATCTGTAATGGTCTATAATGGTCTGTAGCAGTCTGTAACGGTCTGTAATGGTCTATAATGGTCTGTAATGGTCTGTAGTGGTCTGTAATGGTCTATAGTGGTCTGTACTGGTGTAGAATGGTCTGTAGTGGTCTGTAATGGTCTATAATGGTCTGTGTGCCCCCAGGCTCAGAGATTGATACGTTGCTAACTGCTGAGGAGAAGGAGAAGCTCTACGTTGCCATTGGTTACAGTGGAAGTTCTCACAACCTGACCTTACCTGGACAGGTACACACACCTGCTGTGACCTTTGACCCCATGTTTGGTTCCTTTCTTTAACTCTTTTTAATCTACAAACTCCTCTCATTCATCTTTTCATGTTGAGTTTAATTTAAACATGAAACATTTTAATGAAAAACAGAAGAACAGTTGTTTTTATATATAAATATAGATGTGTGTGTGTGTGTGTGTGTGTGTGTGTGTGTGCGCGTGCGTGTGTTGCAGTACGTGGCTGTGGTCATCTCCCTTCCAGCTGTTGAAGACGTCGGTGACGCTGAGGGAATGTCTTGACGTCTCGGAGATCCTCAAAGTTCAGATCATCAACCTCTGCACCAAGGTTTCTCAGAGACCTGGAGCTCAGGCCATCAGGTGAGCTGATGAGGACCTGATCAACCTGATCATCTGATCACCCTGATCAACCATGTGTGACTATCCCCTGCAGGGTGGAGGCAGAGCTACGGCACTGGTCTGTGACGGGGCTGCAGCAGAATGGTCTGGTTCCTTCACTGATCTCCTCTGTGGGAGACTCGTCTTCTTCTCTGCTCAGCGTGAACTTTGAGTTGAACCCTGAGAACAGTGTTAGTGATCAACTGCTGCATGTTAGCTCCCAGCCTGTGGAGATCATCTACGACGCTGTGAGCAGACCTCTACCTTCTTCTATGTTCCTCTACGTTCCTCTATGTTTCCTATACGTTCCCTATAAGTTCCTCAATGTTCCCTATACCCTCTTCTCTGTTCACTCTACATTCCTTTTTGTTCCTCTATGTTCCCTCTACGTTCCTCTATGTTCCTCTACATTCCTCTACGTTCCTCTATGTTCCCTATATGTTTCTCTATGCTTCTTTATGTTCCTCTGCATCCCTCTGCATCTTCAGTTGTTGTCCAACCTCTCTGTCATGTCTCCAGGGGACCGTGAACAGAGTGGTAGACTTCTTCAGGACAGAGAAAGGTGTGGACCTGGAGGTGCTGACCTCTGCTACTTTCTCCAAGCTGGAGGAGATCAAGGAGAAGACAGCCACAGGTCAGTGTGGACCTCCTCTGTGAGCACTGGACTGACGTCCCGTATCTGATGATGAGTCTCCATCTCCTCAGGTTTGTCTCACATCATCAAGACCAGGAAGGTTCTGGATTTGAGGATCGATCTAAAGCCTTCGTACCTGGTGCTGCCAAAATCTGGATTCTACAACCCAGCCTCAGAAGTTCTGATTGTGGACTTTGGAAACTTCCAGGTGAGTCCATCGTTTATTGTCTGTCCTGGATCAGATCTAGCGCTGTGAAGCTTCAGAGCACCACATTAACCACTGATAGACATCTCCATTCATTCATCATTCATCTGAACTTTACTACTGGACGTAACACCCTTTGTGTGCGTGTGCATGTGTGTGTAGCTACACAGTGTGGAACAGAGCAGTCTTGGCTCTTCTTCTTCTTCTTTGGAGGAAATCATGGAGCGAGCGTATGAGAGGTTCAGTTTGGAGCTGAGACGAGTTCAGGTGCTCTACAGCAAGTCAGGTATCAACACACACACACACACACACACACACACACACACACACATACACATACACACACAGGTGCTCATATGAAGTGTATGTGTGTAGAGGAGTCCTGGAAGTCAGCAAGGCTCCAGAGTTCTTCAGACCAACATGTTCTGCGTCCACTGGACATCAAGGTGCAGTTAGCAAAGTGTATGGTAGAGAAGGACGCTAGGATGGCACGGTGAGTGCACACACACACACACACACACACACACACACACACATATTCACCTGATCTAATCCTGTCTGTGTTTCAGGTTCAAAGTCTGTGGAGAACTTCCTCTGCTCCACGTCAGGGTTTCAGACCAGAAGATCCAGCACATGGTGGAACTGATCCAAAGTGTCCCTCTGCCCTGGACAAGCTCCTCCCCCTCAGCAACAGACAAGGTAGAGAATGTAAAGCGTTAGCAGGATAGCATTAGCTGATTAGCGTTAGCTGATTAGCGTTAGCTGCTTACCGTTAGCTGCTTAGCGTTAGCAGGTTAGCATTAGCTACTTCGCTTTAGCAGGTTAGCGTTGGCTGCTTAGCGTTAGCAGGTTAGGGTTAGCTACTTTGCATTTGCAGGTTAGCGTTAGCTGCTTATCTTTAGCTGCTTAGCGTTAGCTGCTTAGAGTTAGCCGGTTAGCATTAGCTGCTTAGAGTTAGCTGGTCAGCATTAGCTGCTTAGTCATATCTATTTAGCGTTAGCTGCTTAGAGTTAGCCGGTTAGCATTAGCTGTTTAGCATTAGCTGCTTAGCGTTAGCTGCTTAGAGTTAGCTGGTTAGTGTTAGCTGCTTAGCCTTAGCTGCTTAGAGTTAGCTGGTTTGCATTAGCTGCTTAGATGAAGAAGTGCTGAGTATTGTCCTGTTTTCAGGTGTTACCAAAGGTAAAGGTCCGACCTGCAGCCCCCACCCTACCTTCTGTTCTACTGCTGAGTCCAGAAACCGGTCAGTGTATTTATTCACATATACATGCATATATAAATTACATACATTATATAAAATATATATCTATATATAATACATATCTATATATATCATAGAAATACATACTGTATGTATATAGATAAATAGGTATGTTCATGTATAAATGAATAAATTAAATTCTTAAACCATTAATAATAATAATACATTTGTTTTGTGTTGCATTTTTCAAGTTAATTAAAGATGTTTAACAAGGCAATTAATATACTGTAATATAAGGACTTCTATACAGGGCTGCGCATGGGTTTTTAATAGTGTGTGTGTGTATATGTGTGTGTGTGTGTGTGTGTGTGTGTAGATTCTGAGGACTCCACTGAGAAATCCACTGATGAGGAGAACCAACGCTCGGCTCTAGAAGAGCTCGTAGACCTTCACTTTAAATTTGAAGTTAAAGAGGTATGTGCATGTGGGAAGTGGTGGAGCTGTGGGTGGAGCTGTAAACCTAGTTGTGAGCTCCTGAAATATGTTCAGGTGCTGTTGGAGCTGACTCGGCAGGAGGTCCAGGCGGTCCAGGATGTCCAGGAGCAGAGCGTCCTGACCTTCAGCGTGTGTCAGCTGGGAGCTGAGGGGAAGCAGAGGACCTTCGACCTCAGCTTGAACACCTACCTGAGGAAAGTCTGCCTAGATTACTGCGACCTTCCTGGTAACTCCCTCCACTCAGATGTTTTAAACCTGTTCCTGCAGGTAAACATTGTGTCTGTGGTCTGACCTGGACTCTGTCGGAGATACAGTCTGTGATTGTCGACACTGTGAGATCATCTGTTTTTAACTTCTTACTAGGTGATCAGGATCAGGTGATCATTACCCTATGACATTCTATTGTATTATTTAAGGTGATATAATTGGTTCAACCTCCCAATGTCACAGCACCTCACCCTTCAATAACTCCAGATATTACAACCTCAGGATGACAGCGTTGGTCCTGGTCACATGTTCTGGTCGTGTTGCTTAATAAGAGGCTTTTCTCAAGACCTTGGAGCTTGTTTCTGCCCAGCGTGGAAAACTGACTTGTCCCAAGGAAGATGTTTGTTTAACTAGATAACCTTTAAACGTATACCTTCATATAGAAACTTATAAAACACATTAAGTCCATTCAGGAAAGGAGAAAAGAGCTATATATAATCTCTATAATTCATCTGTAGGTACATCAATCTAATCAAGTGATGTCAAACATAATCACAAGAGGAACACTGATTTTCTTCATCCCTAGATCTATAGAGCTATGCCATCAGTCTATGTGTGTAATGATTGTGTGTGTGTGTGTTGTAGGTGGCCCTCTCCACCTGGTTTCCTCTTCAGACCAGCAGCACCATGACCTTCTGAAGGTGGACTATATAAAGGTGAGTACTAGGTAATGTGAGGACTTTGTGTGGACACTAGAACCATGAAGCTGTTTGTGTGTTCCAGGCCAACCCAGATGGGCCAAGCTTCCACTCTCAGTTCTGCAGCACGGAGCAGACCCTGAAGGTGAGCCATGATATCAGAGGACCATTGGGTGTCTTCAGCAGATCTCCAACATGTCCCTGAGAACCTTCAGCTCTTTCTCCTGTGGTCTCCGTAGGTGGAGATGTCCTCATTGGACTTCCTCCTTCACACCAAAGCTCTGCTCTCCACCATCACTTACCTGAACCACATGTTTCCTACTGAGCTCAGCTCCAAGCAGAGCAGGAAGAAACCCAGCAGCAGCTCTGCTGCAGGTGAGTTTACCTGTTCTCCTCTGGGTCAGTGCTGCCCTAACACCTCCTTCTCCTTTAGTGTCCCCAGGAGGTAAAGACGGAGGTGTCTTCAGCCTCAAAGTGTTGGCCAGGCTGCTGTGTGTCCATGTGGAGGTGTGTGACAACCACCAGACCATTGCTGACATCCAGGTCCAAGGTAGAAAGCTCTGAGCAGCTCAAAGATCACTTCCACTTCCTGTCCTCACGTCTCTTCTCTGCAGGAATTGATGCGGCCGTGTCCGTTCAGGCTTCACAAACCGAAGTGTTCACTCGACTCAGAGACATCGTGGTTATTGACGCCAACCCGAGAACGGTCCACAGGAAGGTAAAGTCCTCGTGGTTCTGAGCTGATGTGTCCTGTCCTCAGCTCAGAGACGTGTTCTGTCCTCAGGTCGTGTCTATCGTGGGTGACGAGGTGTTCAGCTTCACCCTGCGTCTGTTCTCTGGAGCCACAGAAGGCGACGCCTACAGCGACGTGTCCAACGTGGACGGAACGGTTACTCTACGACTGAGCTGCATTCAGATCATCTACCTACACAAGTTCTACATGTCTCTGCTGGTCCGTTACACACGCACACACACACACACATTTGTTTTGCTTCTTTGTGTTTACTAATAAAATCTTTGTGAGAACAAATGAACTTGAGAACATATTGTATAAACCCTGCACCTGAACGCAGCTCGTTCTGTGCTGCCTTCATGTTTGTGGGATAAATAAGTGTTTGTGTGTGTGTGTGTGTGTGTGTGCGTGCGTGCGTGTACCTGCTCTGGGACTGTTGTGTTCTTGTCTCACGTGGTGTCTTGTCATTGTTTTTTCAGGCTTCTTTTAGCGTTCACTATTGGTCCGTTGATGAGGTACAGCATCCTGCACGTAGTCTGATTTATTCATCGCTTCAGCTCCAAACCTGCTCCTCCAGCATCCCTCGCTCCCCTTCATCCCTGCTCTGTGTCCGGTTATGTTCAGACTGCGGATCATTAAACTTTTTAAAAACATGTCCTCCTAAATAAAGAACAATGGTTCTCAATCTCAGGGCCGTAGCTCAGGTCAGGACAGGTCTGGATCCACTACAGGTCTGTGTGAGCCAGGACCAGGTGATCAATAATGATATTAATTATAATGATCTCTGCCACGAGGAGGAGCCTGTGGAGCTTAGTTCAACATTCTACAGGGATTAGAACCAGTTACAGGTCCAATTCCTGGGGTGGGCTTTGACTCTCTGGGTCAGCTATCAGTACACACTGATACTCTGTCACAGCTGCAGGCACACACTCACTCCCTCTGTTCACTCTGATGCTCTGTCACAGCTGTAGCCACACACTCACTCCCTCTGTTCACTTTGATGCTCTGTGACAGCTACAGGCACACACTCACTCCCTCTGTTCACTTTGATGCTCTGTGACAGCTACAGGCACACACTCACTCCCTCTGTTCACTCTGATGCTCTGTGACAGCTACAGGCACACATTCACTCCCTCTGTTCACTCTGATGCTCTGTGACAGCTAACGCCCTCACTGACACTTTATAAAACATGTTGCGTTAACCTTTTACGTGTGCAGACATGGTGAAAATAAAGTCTAATTAGTCTCAGACTAATTAGACTGAGACTAATTAGTTTCAATCTTATACGCGACATTTCCTGGTGTTTGTAAACAGCAGTGTGGTTTCCTAAAGTTTAGATCTGACTTCATTCCCGCTGACATCATTAATCACAGCCCCGCCCCCTGTAACATGATCTGAAAGCTGTGGGCATGTCTTAATGTCTCTTGTTGTTCTCCTCAGATGTTCGTGGATAACTTCCAGGAGGCTAAAGAAGCTCTGAGCTCAGCCACGGCTCAGGCGGCAGAAAAAGCAGCTTCCAGTGTCAGAGACTTTGCTCAGAAGAGCTTCCGTGTGTCCATGGACGTGTCCCTGAAGGCGCCGCTCATCATCATTCCTCAGTCCTCCACCTCCCACAATGCATTGCTCATGGACCTGGGTCTGATCACCGTGGGAAACTCCTTCTCTCTGTTGCCGGTGGAAGGATTCCCACTTCCTGCTGTGATGGAGACAATGAAGGTCCACCTGACCCAGCTCAAAGTCTGCAGGTACCTACTCAGAGATCTACTCAGAGATCTACTGCGATCTACTGATCCTCTTCGTCTTACAGGACCAAGCTGGGTCCTGATGTCTCACAGATGGACTGTGATGTTCTTCAGCCCATTGACCTGGAGCTGCTGGTCAGCAGGAACCTGTCCTCCTCCTGGTTCTCAAGGATCCCTGCGGTCCAGATCCAGGGAGTCCTCCACTCTCTCCACGTGAGCCTCTCCTCACACACAAATTTATAAAGTCTTCTTCTCTAACCAAAGGTCACTCTGGGCCATCAGGTGAGTTTGAGTGAGGAAGACCTCAGTGTTGTGATGAAGATCCTGGTAGAGAACATCGGAGAAGGAAGTAAAGCAGAGCGAGTGGAGGTCAGCAGGAAGAAGCTCACAGGTTGGTCTCAGAGGGAGCCACAGGAGAACCATGATGATGATGATGATGAAAGGATGAATGTTTGATGTCCAGATGAAGCTGGAGCTGCTGATCTTGAAGTGAAGACCCATCAGTGTGAGAATGGAGCAGGAGAAACTTCTGAGAACATCACCAAGCTGCTGCTCGACTTTCACATCAAAGAGGTACAAACAATAAATACGAAGAAGAAGAAATCAACGAGGGACATGTGTGTGTGTGTGTGTGTGTGTGTGTGTGTAGGTGCTGCTGACCCTGAGGAGAACCTCTCCGTTCCTCCTGCTCCGTTTCTCTCAGCTCGGCATCAACACTAAAGTGAGGAGGTTGGACACGTGTGGCTCCACCTACATCCGTCAGATCACTGTGGAGTGTCCAGGGTTCAACGGTCAGGACGTGTGATTGGACCTGTGCGTGCGTGCTCTTCACAGAACTCAGGTTGTTCATTGACTTGTGTGTGTTTCAGACTGTCGTGGTGCTCCTGTGTGTCTGGTCAGTTCTTTAGTGGAACCTGGATCAGAGCTGCTGAAAGTACAGTACCTAAAGGTAATCAGATTACATAGTGCAGTACCTAAAGGTAATCAGATTACAAAGTGCAGTACCTAAAGGTAATCAGATTACAAAGTGCAGTGCCTAAAGGTAATCAGATTACAAAGTGCAGTACCTAAAAGTAATCAGATTACAAAGTGCAGTACCTAAAAAGAATCAGATTACAAAGTGCAGTACCTAAAAGTAATCAGATTACAAAGTGCAGTACCTAAAAGTAATCAGATTACAAAGTGCAGTACCTAAAAGTAATCAGATTACAAAGTACAGTGCCTAAAAGTAATCAGATTACAACGTACAGTGCCTAAAAGTAATCAGATTACAAAGTGCAGTACCTAAAAGTAATCAGATTACAAAGTGCAGTACCTAAAAGTAATCAGATTACGACGTACAGTGCCTAAAAGTAATCAGATTACAAAGTGCAGTACCTAAAAGTAATCAGATGACCAGTCAAACCATCATCTCTCTGTGTTCAGGCTGATCGTTCTGCTCCAAACTTCTCCAGCTTCTACAAAAACACAGAACAGATGATCAACGTGAGTCACACACACACATTGAGCCCTGATTGCACCGTACAAAGAGGAGTCTGGTACAGACGTGATGTATCCATAAATCACAGGGCAGTGTGTGTTTGTGTGTGTGTGTGTGTGTGTAGGTGACATTCAGCTCGTTGGACCTCACTCTCCACACTGAGGCGCTGTTGTCCACTATGTCCTTCCTGTCCACTGCTCTGTCCTCAGGCAGCATCTCCTCCACAGACGCAAGCATCCGTCCTAAGGTGGACAACCTTCGTCAGTCCAGCAGCTGCAGTGAGTGACACACACACACACACACACACACACATGCTTTGTCATGATGGTCTTTAGTTGGTCCTTAGGCCTCTTCTCCAGTCCTGCTGTGGTGTAGTTGCCCTAGGTGTAGTTGCCGTAGGTGTAGTTGCCCGGTGTAGTTCCCCTAGGTATACAGTAGTTGCCCTTGGTATAGTTGTCCTAGGTGTAGTTGCCCGGTGTAGTTGCCCTATCGTTGTCGTAGGTGTAGTTGCCCTATGTGTTGTTGCCTGGTGTAGTTGCCGTAGGTGTTGTTGCCCTAGGTGTAGTTGCCGTATGTGTTGTTGCCCTAGGTGTAGTTGCCCTATAGTTGCCGTATGTGTTGTTGCCCTAGGTGTAGTTTCCTGGTGTAGTTGCCCTATAGTTGCCGTATGTGTTGTTTCCTGGTGTAGTTGCCCTTGGTGTAGTTGCCATATGTGTTGTTGCCGTAGGTGTAGTTTCCTGGTGTAGTTGCCCTATGGTTGCCGTAGGTGTAGTTGCCCTATGTGTAGTTGCCTGGTGTTGTTGCCGTAGGTGTTGTTGCCCTAGGTGTGGTTTCCTGGTGTAGTTGCCCTAGGTGTAGTTGCCCTATCGTTGCCGTAGGTGTAGTTGCCGTAGGTGTTGTTGCCCTAGGTGTTGTTGCCCTAGGTGTAGTTTCTTGGTGTAGTTGCCCTATAGTTGCCGTATGTGTTGTTGCCCTAGGTGTAGTTTCCTGGTGTAGTTGCCCTTGGTGTAGTTGCCCTATCGTTGTCGTAGGTGTAGTTGCCCTATGTGTTGTTGCCTGGTGTAGTTGCCGTAGGTGTTGTTGCCCTAGGTGTAGTTGCCGTATGTGTTGTTGCCCTAGGTGTAGTTTCCTGGTGGAGTTGCCCTAGGTGTAGTTGCCCTATCGTTGCCGTAGGTGTAGTTGCCCTATGTGTAGTTGCCGTATGTGTCGTTGCCCTAGGTGTAGTTAACTGGTGTAGTTGCCCTAGGTGTAGTTGCCCTAGGTGTAGTTGCCGTATGTGTTGTTGCCGTATGTGTTGTTGCCCTAGGTGTAGTTTCCTGGTGTAGTTGCCCTATAGTTGCCGTATGTGTTGTTTCCTGGTGTAGTTGCCCTTGGTGTAGTTGCCATATGTGTTGTTGCCGTAGGTGTAGTTTCCTGGTGTAGTTGCCCTATGGTTGCCGTAGGTGTAGTTGCTCTATGTGTAGTTGCCTGGTGTAGTTGCCGTAGGTGTTGTTGCCCTATCGTTGCCGTAGGTGTAGTTGCACTATGTGTAGTTGCCGTAGGTGTTGTTGCCCTAGGTGTTGTTGCCCTAGGTGTAGTTGCCCTATCGTTGCCGTAGGTGTAGTTGCACTATGTGTAGTTGCCGTAGGTGTTGTTGCCCTAGGTGTTGTTGCCCTAGGTGTAGTTGTCCTATAGTTGCCCTAGGTGTAGTTTCCTGGTGTAGTTGCCCTTGGTGTAGTTGCCCTATCGTTGCCGTATGTGTTGTTGCCCTAGGTGTAGTTTCCTGGTGTAGTTGCCCTAGGTGTAGTTGCCCTGTCGTTGCTGTAGGTGTAGTTGCCCTATGTGTAGTTGCCGTAGGTGTTGTTGCCCTAGGTGTAGTTTCTTGGTGTAGTTGCCCTATAGTTGCCGTATGTGTTGTTGCCCTAGGTGTAGTTTCCTGGTGTAGTTGCCCTTGGTCTAGTTGCCCTATCGTTGCCGTAGGTGTAGTTCCCTGCTGACAGTGGAAGATGTGGAGGACATCTATCTGCTAGAGGTCATGATCTTTGGCCTGCTAATGATGGGGGTATGTGCCTTTCTGATGTATCGTATGATGAGGCGACTTTCCGAGGATATGAAGGTACTTTGAAAGGAAAAGAACTTTTCGTTTGGAGAGTTGGAGGAACGTAAACAACGACTGGAAAAGAAAGCTCGAGGAGATACGGAGAAAAAGGACAGAGAGGAGGAGTAACAACAGGAACAAGGACTGCAGACGAGAACACAAAAAGGAAAAAAAAAAACGTTAATGAAAAGATGAAATTATGGTATAAAGAAGATAAGAATGTTTGACCAGGGAAGAAACGAGGTTTGATGTAAGATTATCTGTGTTCAAATCAGGGGACGGATCTAGAAAAGCAAAATGCTTTTTTCCGTCGCCCTTTCCGGCATGAAAAAAAGACAAAAAAAAAAAAAAACGATAATGTGATTTTGCTCTGAATGTCAAAGTGAATTTCTGTGATTGCAACCATGTCGGAAATGAACTGAATAAATAAATAAATAAAATAAATAAATGTGTAGTTTCCTGGTGTTGTTGCCCTAGGTGTAGTTTCCTGGTGTAGTTGCCCTATAGTTGTCGTATGTGTAGTTGCCCTAGGTGTAGTTTCCTGGTGTAGTTGCCCTAGGTGTAGTTGCCGTATGTGTTGTTGCCCTAGGTGTAGTTTCCTGGTGTAGTTGCCCTAGGTGTAGTTGCCCTATCGTTGCCGTAGGTGTAGTTGCCCTATGTGTAGTTTCCTGGTGTAGTTGCCGTATGTGTAGTTGCCCTAGGTGTAGTTTCCTGGTGTTGTTGCCCTAGGTGTAGTTGCCGTATGTGTTGTTGCCGTATGTGTTGTTGCCGTATGTGTAGTTTCCTGGTGTAGTTGCCCTATGGTTGCCGTAGGTGTAGTTGCCGTAGGTGTAGTTTCCTGGTGTAGTTGCCCTATGGTTGCCGTAGGTGTAGTTGCCCTATGTGTAGTTGCCGTAGTGTTGTTGCCTTAGGTGTAGTTTCCTGGTGTAGTTGCCCTAGGTGTAGTTGCCCTATCGTTGCCGTAGGTGTAGTTGCCCTATGTGTAGTTGCCGTAGGTGTTGTTGCCCTAGGTGTAGTTTCTTGGTGTAGTTGCCCTATAGTTGCCGTATGTGTTGTTGCCCTAGGTGTAGTTTCCTGGTGTAGTTGCCCTAGGTGTAGTTGCCCTATCGTTGCTGTAGGTGTAGTTGCCCTATGTGTAGTTGCCGTAGGTGTTGTTGCCCTAGGTGTAGTTTCTTGGTGTAGTTGCCCTATAGTTGCCGTATGTGTTGTTGCCCTAGGTGTAGTTTCCTGGTGTAGTTGCCCTTGGTGTAGTTGCCCTATCGTTGCCGTAGGTGTAGTTCCCTGCTGACAGTGGAAGATGTGGAGGACATCTATCTGCTAGAGGTCATGATCTTTGGCCTGCTAATGATGGGGGTATGTGCCTTTCTGATGTATCGTATGATGAGGCGACTTTCCGAGGATATGAAGGTACTTTGAAAGGAAAAGAACTTTTCGTTTGGAGAGTTGGAGGAACGTAAACAACGACTGGAAAAGAAAGCTCGAGGAGATACGGAGAAAAAGGACAGAGAGGAGGAGTAACAACAGGAACAAGGACTGCAGACGAGAACACATCACATAAAAAAACGATGATGTGATTTTGCTCTGAATGTCAAAGTGAATTTCTGTGATTGCAACCATGTCGGAAATGAACTGAATAAATAAATAAATAAAATAAATAAATGTGTAGTTTCCTGGTGTAGTTGCCCTAGGTGTAGTTGCCGTATGTGTTGTTGCCCTAGGTGTAGTTTCCTGGTGTAGTTGCCCTATAGTTGCCGTATGTGTAGTTGCCGTAGGTGTAGTTTCCTGGCGTAGTTGCCGTATGTGTAGTTGCCCTAGGTGTAGTTACCTGGTGTAGTTGCCGTATGTGTAGTTTCCTGGTGTAGTTGCCCTAGGTAAAGTTGCCGTAGGTGTAGTTTCCTGGTGTAGTTGCCCTAGGTGTAGTTGCTGTATGTGTTGTTGCCCTAGGTGGTGGTGGTGTTGTGCGTTCATCCTGCTACATAAGGAGACCCCCTGGTTCAGGATCTCCACAGGGATGGAGTCTGGACCTGAAGGGGTGTGGCCAAAGCTCTGATGGTGGGTAGGTTGGGAGTTCTTCCTGTGAAATAAACTGTGGCTGGTTTAAGACTCAATGTTCTCGCAGGGCACACTGAACTAGCATCACAGCAACCTGTGGACTACACACACACACACACACACACACACACACACACACACACACACGCACTGTGTGTAACTGTGTCCTGCTCTCAGCGTCCTCCGAGGACAGTCATGTGATCGATCTGAAGGTGATGATGACTTTGGGATCCTTCAACGTTCTACTGTGTGACCAAAGCTGTGACATCACCAACATCAAGATCAAAGGTTAGGACACACCCACATCGCCCCCTACCATGTTTTACCTTTACTCTCACACTGTGTGTGTGTGTGTGTGTGTGTGTGTGTGTGTGTGTGTGTGTGTGTGTGTGTGTGTGTCAGGTCTCCATGGCTCTCTGCTGGTCCAGGGTTCTCACACCCACGTGTCGACCCGCCTCCAGGACTTCTTGGTGCTGAATGTGGATCCTGAGAGCGTCCATAAGAAGGTCAGAACAAACATTATATTACCCAGAATCCTTTGTGCGCAGAGGCAGGATGTTAAACGCTGTGACCTTTGACCTCCAGGCCATCTCTATCCTTGGGGAGGAGGTGTTCAGCTTCAGTCTCAATCTTACCCCCAACGCCACCGAGGGCTCAGGTTACAGCGACGTGTCAAGGACGGATGGCACAGTGAAGCTGACGGTGGGCTGTGTGAGGGTGGTCTACCTGCACAGGTTCATTATGGCTCTGCTGGTGAGGCCTTCATCATCATGATCATCATCATCATGCAGGTCTCCCTGAGCTCCTGTGGGACCTTCAGAGGTGCAGGTCCTGTTCCACTGAAGAACAGATGGTTTCATCTGATCTTCTCTCAGTGTTTGGTCTGAACATGTTGGTTCCAAAGGAGCTCAGCTGAGATTCAAGTTTATCTTCTGAAGAACCTGTGAACTTTTTGTCAGATGATGTTTGTGTTGTCAGAACTTCTCCAACAGCTTCCAGGTGGCTAAAGAAGCTCTGAGCGTGGCTACGGCTCAGGCAGCAGAGAAGGCGGCCAGCAGCGTCCGAGACTTCGCTAAGAAGACATTCCGTCTGTCGGTGGATGTCAGACTGAAGGCCCCCATCATTGTGGTCCCTCAATCCTCCAGGTCCCACGAGGCTCTGCTGGTGGACCTGGGTCTGATCACAGCACGAAACTCCTTTCTTCTGACCAAGGTGGAAGGACGGCCGCTGCCCGCCGTCATCGACCACATGGAGGTGGAGCTGACGAAGTTGAAGCTCTCACGGTCAGTCTGAGGATTATGAAACTGTGTTGAAGGATGTCCTGCTCTGACCTGCGTTCCTTTCAGGATCTCCACGGAGACGTTCTCTGAGCAGAGCGGCACGGAGCTGCTGGAACCAGTGAACCTTCACCTGAATGTCAGGAGGAACCTGTCTGCTGCCTGGTACAAGGAGATACCTGCTGTGGATGTGGATGGTGATCTGAAGCCCATGAAGGTGTGAAGAGCACAGCTCGTTGTTCTTCCTCTGTTTGTACAGAGAGAATAATAATAACAAATAATAATGATAATAATGATTGATTGTTCATCTGTGTGCAGCTGCAGCTCAGTCAGGACGACCTGAAGGTTCTCCTCAGGATCCTGTTTGAGAACCTCAGTGAGGCCCAGGTCAGAGATCATCCTCAGCAGGTAGCTCAGCAGCTACACAGGCCTGCAGCGCCCTCCGCAGGTCAGTAACTGCTACTGCATCAGCTTTACCTACAGATTATAAATGATTATAACAGACTGTGCTGTAGGGTCACTTAGGTTGTGTTATCGTGTGATTATAATTATTCTGCCGTGGTGCGTTCAGGGGATGCTGGGAAATTGCAGAGGAGCAGCAGCAGTGAAGATGAGAAGGAAGAAGAAATAATGAAGTTTAACTTCAACATCAAATCTCTTGGTCTGGTTCTGTATGGCAGCGACTCATCCCTGGTGGGTCACTGGTTCCCGTCACTGGTGTCATATGGTTCTAATGGTTTTGATGGTCTCTGTGGTCCTCAGCCCTTCCAATTGCAGCACCAGCAAGATCTCAGACTGGGAGAGCTGGTCCTCCACCTGCTCTCCTTCTCAGGGATGATGCAGAGTGGCGGCGGCGTGGAGGTTAGCGCCGTGCTAACAGCTCTGACTCTGGACGACCTCAGGAGCGGCGTGGAACGGGCGTCATCACGGTAACTGTTCCAGAGTTTACACAGTATACTACTGTGTAAACTACTACTACTACTATAAACAATATTAATAATAATCTCATTTATTATTCTAGGGATTTGTTTTGAACGTAATAATTGCATTTGTCTTTCTGATGTAGCAAACTGCAATAAATGCGTAATAATCACATTTATCGTTCTAACGTAGCAAATTGTTATAAACACGTAATAATATCAGTCGTCATTGTTGCTATCTCAACTCAGTAAAATGCATCTTCCTCTAGATAAAACACCCTCATGGGACTCTTTCTGTTGTTTGGTTTTGTTATTCACGCAAGGTTCAGTCGCACCATATTTTATAAAATCCTGAATAGAGCCTAGTGGACACCTTCCAGGTTGGCCATGCTCAGATTAAGAAGCAGCGATGTGTGCTGGAGGTGTGAGAGAGGGGTGGGGACCCCACTGCATATGCTGTATGACTGTGAAAAAACTAAAAAGATGTGGGATTTGATAATCGATTGCTTAAATGGGATATTCAGGTTACACCTGGTCAAAGAACCCTCCATCTGTATACTGGGTATTTTAGGAGACAGTGTTGTTTTATCTAAATGTCATAGACTATGGTGTCGTCTCGTTCTGGTAATGCAGAATAATATTACGGCACTGGAAATCAACTAATTTGTTCTTTTTTAAATAATGGATAGAGGTGTTAAGCACAATAACAAGCAGTGTTGGGAACGTTACTTTAAAAAAGTATTTAGTTATAATTACTCACTACTTCTTCAAAAAAGTATCTGCGTTAGTAACTAAATTACTCTATAATAAAACTAACTCATTACCAAGGAAAGTAACTATTTGCGTTACTATTAAAAAAAAAAAAGTTGCTATATGTCAAAGAATTCACATTTTTTAGATGCGTGTGTCGTTGTGAGGTGCTTCATTAAATATGAGTTGTTTACAACAAATGTGGACAAAGTCTTCACTCCTGGATATAATGAACACTTCACATGTACGTTCTTGTCTTTGACCATAATTAATATAAAGTAGTGTTTGTATCGTCACCTTAAAAATGACAACTTTTCATCAGATTGTTCCACGCTCACCATCTCTGCTGATTCATCACATCTGCTGTGTGTGTGTGTGCGTGTGTGCGCGCGCGTGCGTGCGTGCGTGCGTGTGTGTGTGCGCGTGTGCGTGTCGCATGTGCTGGCACGCCGCCTTAACCAATCATAATCTCTCACCTTGTTTTTAACCCGCCTCCTCACAACAGCTGAGTCACAAGCCGGGGATGTTTTCATATAACAGTTTATTCAATCAATGCATGTAACGCACCACATTTAACGTTCAGTGACAATAACGGCGTTGTAACGGCGTAAGAAGTAATTATTTAGATTACCCCGTTACTGAAAAACAAACGCCGTTACATAACGCCGTTATTTTAAATGCCGTTATTCCAAACACTGATAACAAGCTATGAGCGGATCATTTATAGAGTAGGAGGACCTGTTTAAGGAGATATGGGACCCATTCCTCAGTCATATCAGATGCATGTAGTGTATCTGAAAATCCCAGGGTGTTGTTTGTTTTTGATTGTCTGCTGTCTGGCCTGAGTGAGGTTTTTTGCCTTTGGTTGTACCTGTTTCTACATACATGTATGTGTTTATATATATGTAGATTCAAAACAAAAAAAAAAGAAAGGAAAAGCAAGTTAACAGTTGTATGGGACATTGTTTGAGCGGTCTGCACTTTTAAAGTGTAGTTGATGTGGAAGTACATACTGTATATACATTTTGTTGTGTGGACTGTGTAGCTTGGATACTTTTCAAAACATAATAAAAAAATTTAAAAAAAACGTGTAATAATCACAGTTATCGTTCTAATGTAGCAAACCGTTATAAAAGCGTAATAATCGCATTTATTGTTCTAACATAGCAAACGTTATGAATGCATAATAATTGTATTATTATTCTAACGTAGCGAACAGTTAACTCATAATAATTGCATTTATCATTCTAATTTAGCAAACCGTTATAAACATGTAATGATTGCATTTATCGTTCTAACTTAGCGAACAGTTAACGCATAATAATCTCATTTATCGTTTTAATGTGGCGAATAGCAAACCCTTTATAATTGAGTTTAACATTCTAATGTAGCGAACTGTTATAGATGCGTAATAATTGGTTATCGTTCTAACGTAGGGAACTGTTATAAACGTTTTATAATCACATTTATCATTCTAACGTAGCGAACATTTAATGCGTAATAATCGCAGTTATCATTCTAACGTAGGGAACTGTTATAAACATGTTATAATCACATTTATCATTCTAATGTAGAGAACCGTTATAAACGCATAATAATCACATTTATTGTTCCAATCTAGGGAACCATTATAAACACGTAATATCGCATTTATTGTTCTAACATAGCGAGCCGTTATAAATGTGTAATAATCACATTTATTGTTGTAACGTAGCGAGTAGTTTTAAATGTTTAATAATCACATTTATCGTAACGTAGTGAACCGTTATAGATGCGTGTGTGTGTGTATTAAAAGTATCTACATCTATGTATCAGTATTGTATTGGTTTGGAGAGAAGTGGTATCAGGGCATCCTGTGATTGGTTCTCAGGAGCGTGGGTGTGTCCTGTTGATAATGCTGGCCTGTGATTGGCTCTTAGGATGGTGGGGCGCAGAGAGCAGGAGGGTTCTGAGCCCATGATGGACCTGACATTCCGTCAGAGGTCAGGGAGGAAGGAGGTGGTGACGGTTCTACAAAAGATCTACCTCTGCGCCTCCGTGGAGTTCCTGCTCGCTGTGGGAGAATTCTTCCTGCAGGCGCTGCCTCAGAGCTCTGCCTCCAATGCCTCGTCTGCAACCGGCGACAGAACGCTCGCCAAACAGAACATGGGACCACAAGCTAGGCCCCAGAATGGTGAGAGAAACCCTTAGTAGGGCAGCAGGGGCGCTCATCAGCAGAAAGTCTCTTCTATTCACTCTAGATTTATGTTCACACACAGTCTGAAGGGACACCTCTAAAGCCTGAATCTGCTCCGTTTGGGCGTCTTCATTTTGTAGTTTTCTGTGGTAGTTTGTGTAGACTGTTCCTGGTAGTTTACTCGTTAAACAGTCCTCCTCCCTCAGCCTCGGGTTCTGGTTCGATGCTGAGCAGTTTCCGGGCTGTGGTGGTGGACCCAGAGGTTTTGTTTGTGGCCAGCCTGAGGTTGGCTGATGCTCCTGCACTCGCCGCTTCCTTTCAGTGCGACATGACGTTGCAGACGGAGGAGGGCGGAGCTACGAGCGTCAGAGCCAACCTGAGAGAACTGAAGGTTCTGGCGTGTCCGTTCATCAGAGACCAGGAGAACTGTGCTGTCACCACCGTGAGTGTCCACAGGGGGCGACACACGCTAATGAGTCAGAATAAGTTTGTAATATTTGTGTCTTTTGTGTTTTTGTTTTGTTTTGTGTGATTTGTGTTTGTTCTATTTCATCCTTACTGACTTCCAGAGGCGGTGCTCAAAGCACTGGATGTTCCATCTCGCGCATGCGTAGGTCGAGTAATTATATCAACAAAGTCACCTGTGACCCCTGGATGACCCAGTGTTATCAGGTGATCAGTTCCTTCTATCTTCTCGCGATTACGGCTAACGATAGCAGGTCGGTTGCCATTCACAGCTTGTCGCTTGTAGCTTCGTAACCATAAGGTTGCCGCCTCTCGTCCGCTAGAAGCTGCAACTCGCTGTTTTCCCTTTAAGTGGGGCTGGGACACTACAGTTTGCGGCAGGTGAGTGCACCGCTTCGACATAGTGACCAGTTTACCAGGGGTTGCCTGAGGTGGTGAGTACCGTACCACTTTGTTGTCATCGGCTGTGCTGGTTCAGACTCTGTAGCTCCGCGGCTACGCCGCTGTCTCTTTTTGGTGATTAAACAGCTAAGGTTTCTCTGCTGTGTTGCTACGCTGCTTCGTTAGCACCGATGTGGTTACCCTGACCGGTGGATTTGCTGATGTGAGGCCAACACGGGCCTCCCGGCACTCTGCTATTAAGCGGCGGCCGGTGTTTTCAGTGTGTACGCTGAGCGGCTGCATTCGCGGCTGCTCTCTCTCTCTCTAATTATTATTCATAAATACAGTTATTGATAATAATTGTTAATATTTATTAATTAATAATAGTAAATACAAGAGAATTAGAGAAGGATGGACTGTCATTTGTGTGTCTCCTGCATGGCCCTCCTTCAGGCAGTGGACGGTCAAAATCAATGTCCTGTGTGCCTGACCAAGAGAGGAGGCATCCGATAAGTCATGCATGAACTTCAGTTTTATGACTCATGCACTGCGACTCTCCAGGTTGGCTGAGGCTGAGGGCACAATAGACCGGCATGGCATCCGGCGATCCTCCTCTGAAGGCAAGGAAGGTTGATGCTCTGACTAACAAGGTGGATGCTCTCACCACCGAGTTTGTGCAGATTAAGGCCATCTTGCTTAACCTACAGACAGAACCCGGTGTGCCAGTCTTTGCAGCTAACCCTGTCGCAGGTCCATCCTACCTTTGGGAGAAGGATGCAATGTCCATGGCAGCATCCTGTACTCTGTTTGGTGATGCTGACGGGGACGGGCAGGATGAGCTTGCCTCACAGGCTTCTCATGCCTTTTCAGAAGGTTCTAGTAGGACCTCATCTGTAGGCTCAGTGTCTAGCCGTGGCACTGTGCAGCCGGCAATGCGTACGGCCTTGGCACGCCTTGGGTTGAATGAAGCCCTGGTCCCTACCCGAACGGCCTTTTTTCAGGCAGGCCCCCAACACCTTGGCCTTTGTGGTGCCTCCCTCTGACCCCTACATTGCGCAGCCCCGCAGATGCTTGCCTGACTCGAGGGTTCTCTCCCATCATACAAGCAATGGCAGGGTTCTGGCAGCCATGCATGATGCTGGCAGCTATGGCTTGGAACAGCAAGCTCCAGTTGAGCCTGCCATTGCAGCATTGACAGTTTCCCCAGATGAGGCCATGAGACCAGATGCACGCTGCTCCCGATCTCAGTGCAGATTGACTGACGATCTTCTCACTTGCAGTTATAATATGGCTGCCCGTATGAGACGTCGAGGTAATTCTCTGTCACACCTGGTACTGGCTTTGTTGAGTACCTTGCAGGATTCCAGGTCGGAGCCACAGTCCCCTCTATCCGAGCCATGTCACAGAACACTACCTTCTCTGCTGATTGTGCCGGGCCAGACCTTTGGCCCAGCGACATTGCAGGCCTTGGAGCGTAGTGTGCAGGTTGGCCAAACAATGCAGAAGTTTGCCAGTTTACGCCAGGCTCCCCATGCCCCTCCTAGGCCGGGACATTTGGCAGGATGGGTGCGGATCACCCATGCCCACGGCCAACTGCTCGCCCATCTGGGCAGTCCAGCGGCCTGCAGGTCACAATACCAGGTAATCGGCAACGCCGTGCAGTCACACAGCCATCTGTTCAGATGTCTAGGGGTTCTGGACCACGTTACCGCCCCCCTCCAGGGCCCCAAGGGGCAAGGGGGGTGGAACCTGAAACCTCTGGGGCCGGTCGTCAGACGCCTTTCCCAGTAGCAGCTCCCCTCTGGAAAGAGCAGACCACATACCCTTGGGTAGTGTCCACGCTATCCAGAGGTTACACATTACAGTTCTGATGCCGGTCCCCTAGTAGTCAGAGATCTCGTGAAATCCCTTGTGCTACGTCACAAGGTAGTCACCCTTCTGGGGAAGTGTGCCATCGAGTTAGTGAACCCAGAGGCTTGCCTCAGCAGGTGTTACTCCACTTATTTTCTTGTACCCAAAAAAGAGGGTGGATTTTGCCCGATCATGGACTTGAGGGGGTTGAGCCAGTTTCTCAAAGTTCTCCCCTTCCATATGCTGCATGTAGCAGATGTCCTTCAGACTGTCTCAGCAGGAGACTGGTTGGTGATGGTGGTGTCGCAGCTGCTCTGTCACCATTACAGGCCAGCGGAGTTTCAAAACTCCCCTATCTGGACGAGTGGCTAGTCATTTCTCTGACTTGGGAGCAGGTGTTGAGTTACACTGCTGCTCTTCTCAGTCATGTGGAAATCTAGGCCTCAAGGTAAATTATGCCAAGAGCAACCTTGTACCCAGTCAGGTTGTGAGGTAATTAGGGCTCGTGCTGGATACCTCAGTAATGTGGTCCTCCCTCTCTCCGGAGTGAGCCTTCGCCATCCTAAGCCTTCTACAGTGTTTACAGCATGGCGCCCTCCTGCAGTATGGCCTAGTCCTGCAACTCATGGGGATGTTGGCCTCGGCATCCATGGTCATACCACTAGGGCTTCTAACACTGCACCCCTTTCAGGTATGAATGAACAGCCTGCATTTAGACCCCAGCCACCACCGGCACAAGGTGGTCGGGGTGTCTGCCCAGTGTCTCTTTACCCTCCGACCCTGGAGGGAGAAGGAATACTTGATGTCGGGTGTACTCATGGGGAGGGTAGCCTCCCGCCGGGAGGTTGTCAAGACGTACGCCTCTCTTGTGGGTTGGGGTGCAGTGTGGCAGTCCAGGATTGTCAGGGGCCTGTGGAGATCCCAGCAGAAGCGGCAGCACATAAATGTGTTGGAACTTCAGGCTGCATTCCTTGCGCTCAGGCACTTTCTTTCTGTTCCAAAAAATCGATTTGTTCTCGTCCGGTCAGACAATACCTCAGCTGTATACCACTACAACCACCAGGGAAGCACCAGATCTCTGATGTGTCTGCGGGTGGCACACCAGCTCCTCACATGGGCTTACCCCAACTTCCTGAGCCTCCGGGAAATGCATGTTCCTGGTCTCGGGAACACTGCCGCGGATCTCCTCTCCCGTCAGAAGCCTCCATCCAGGGAGTGGAGACTTCACCCAGTGGTGGTGTGGTGGACCACATTTGGCAGAGCAGCAGTGGACGTCTTTGCCTTAGAGGCAACGACTCTGCCTTCTCTGAGAGAAGAGCCCAGCCCCCTTGGGCAGGATGGAGTAGTGCATACCTGGCCCTACGGCCTACTTTATGCCTTTTCTCCACTCCCCCTCATACAAGCAACGCTTCACAGGGTCCAGAAGGGTGGTCTCCGCCTGCATCTGGTTCCCCCATGCTGGCAGGAAGACCATGATCCCCCTGTTGCTTAAACTCCTGAAGTGGACACCGTGGCGTTTTTTGGAGAGGAATGACCTCCTGTCTCAGGTCAACGGACGCATAAGACACCCGAGTCCGAGTTATCTGCAGCTGTTCTTGTGGCCCCTATAGTTGTGGACACGATTTTAAACCATCCACCAGGTCGCTTTACGCTAACGGGTGGAAGCTATTTGTGGAGTGGTGTGACTCTCACAACGAGGTGCCGGAGAAATGTTCAGTGGTTGCAATACTCCATTTCCTGCAGTCAATTTTTGACAAAAACAGGACTATTTCCACCCTCAAAATGTATTTGGCTGCTATCTCGGCCAGTCATGTAAAGGTGGATGGCCAGTCAGTGGGATCACATTATCTGGTCAAACAGTTTCTGAAAGGGACTCAGAGACTCAGACCGCGTCGGGTCTATGAGTCGCCATCATGGGACTTGCAAGTTGTCCTTCAGTTCCTTACCCAGCCGCCCTTTGAGCTGCTGGGACACACTGATTGGAAGTGGCTGTCTCTCAAGACAGGCTTTCTTCTTGCTGTGGCAATGGCAAAACGTGTGAGGGAGCTGCATGCGCCATCAGGGAGCCAGGCTTGTCTACGATGGAAGGCTGATGGCTTTGAGGATAGTCTCAGGCTAAATCCTTCATTTTTGCCCAAGTGGTTGCCCCCTCATCATCCTGTTACTCAGGATCCTTGTGTCATTGCGTGAAGATTTTTTTACATGAACAGATCACCTGATGACACCGGTTGATATAGACTCTCTGGGTTATCCAGGGGTCACAGGTGACATTGTTGATATAATTAATCTACCTGCGCATGCACGAGAAGGAACATCCATTGCTTTAAGCACCGTCTCTGGTGGTCATCAAGGATTCATAGAACCGTGGTTACATACGTAACTCTCGTTTTGCGTTTGTTTTGTTTTGTGCATTTTTTGTTTTGTGTGTGTTTTGAGTTTGTTTTGTATTTTTTTTTGTGTGTGTTTTGTATTGTTTTTTGTGTGTTTTGTTTGTTTAGGGCCTGTGCTATGAAGCTAGATTTCCTCTTATTGCATTAATTTCCAGGATTTAATCAGTGTGTGCTGGACTACGAAGCTCACTAACATCTTACGGAGCTAAATCACCATGGTAACTTATGCTGAACGACTAACCTGGTCAAGAGCAGGTTTTGCTCTGGCTAGGATTTTAGCGAGCGATAAAGTCCCGCCTCCTGACCAATCAGTTCTCTTAGAAAGTGAGCTGTCCAATAAAAGGTGATATGTGAACACGTCACTGTGCAGCTATCAAATCAGATCCACACATCATCGATGTCTAAATATTCTCTCTCCTAGGAGAAAGAATTGTTTTGTGGCTAATGTGTTGTACTTTATGATTAGTGTGATTGTGTTGGGTAATGTTTGAAAGCATTGATTATTGATTAACAAGACCTACTTTCACTTGTCTTCAACGTGTGTTGTTTGCAGGTTCTCCGTCCTTGTTCCATAGCGTTGGAGGCTCACCAGGAGGTGGGCTGCCCCCTGCAGGGCTCGGTGACGGTGGAGGAGGTCATTGTGAAGGTTTGGACATTCCACACGTGAACAAACGTTATTGATCAGATTAAAAGTTGTGTTTCTCTCCACAGATTTCTCCATTCATCATCAACACGGTGACAACCATCACGGCGGCCATGATGGAGAAACATCACAGTGTGCCGCTGAAGGAGGCGGAGCCTGCTGTGGGAGACCTTTGGTCGGTCATGAACATCTATGGATGTAACTTCTGGTTCCTGGGGGTGGACCCGGCCACCGAGGTCACAGAGAGCTTCAGAGAAACCGATGGCAGCAACGAGGGCGAGAACTTTGCCGTGGACGTTAAAGTACAGAGTCCTTCCTCCAGATGATATCGATGATGATGATGATGAGCAGCTTTAGGTCCTGATGACCATGTCTCCTCTGCAGGTGGTGCAGGTGACCCTGGAGTCTGGGTTAGGCCATCGGACCATCCCTTTGCTGCTGGCCGAGTCGTCTCTGAGTGGATCTGCCACCAACTGGTCATCTCTGCTGCAGCTGAAGGCTCTGATGACACTGGAGGTGCTTCAGACCGTCACATGTTTGTGAACCAGAACCAGAACCATAACCAGGTTGTGTTTGGGTTCTAGGTCAACTACTTCAATGAGACGCACGCCGTGTGGGAGCCGCTGATCGAGCGTGTGGACGGAGGCCAGCGGAGGTGGAACCTCCTACTGGAGGTAAAGGTGTATATTAAATTCCACCTTAGAGAGGGTGGAGCTTCATGACTGTTTGGGTCAGTAGTGATGTTTAATGTAGAGTTTGGATCTGTGACTATAGATCAGTGCAGTGTTAACCCTTAAAGACCAGACATAGAAATGCATGAACCTTTAAAACATGTCCCAGGAGAACAATGACTACAGAGAAGAGCTAAGGATTGTAGGAAATGTAGGATTTCTCTGTAAACCACGATGCGGCAGTTCACTGGAGTATGAAAGCTCTGAGTAGAGCATACGTTCCTACTCAGTATGTTTGGACCTTCAGAGCTGATGCAGACCACCATGGACAGACTTAAGGTGCGTTCATGTGACTGAAGTGACTGAAGCAACTCTTTTACATTAAAATCAATGTAAATGACGCGACCTCAAGTTATCTCCCCTAAAGCAACGTTACATGTAATTTGAGCAACGAGATCACGCTCGACCTCGTCGATCAAAGTTGAAAAATCTGAACTTTTTAAGCGGAGGCTGTAGTCCCTCCCTGCTCCCTCCTGCTTCAGTGCAGACGGCTGCTGTGGAGGCGGTACAACTTCCTCAATTTATCAGGGCAAAATTAAAGCGATTACCTTCTTGAAAACCACAGTAACTACTGATCATGACACATTCTGAGTGAACTCATCCTTTAATATCTCAGTAAGTTGATCATTGAAACCGTAAAAGCAGAGCAAGAAGGAAAAGAAGTGATCAATTCTCTCTCTCTTTCTCTCTACCCTGTCACCTGCTCAACACACACACACACACACACACACACACACACACACTCACATTGTTCCATGGTGATGGCATCACTGGAGTGATGGAGTGACTAAAAGGAAGCGACACATCAGGATGATGGAAGCTACTGCAGCGCTGCGGTCGCGTTTGGTGTGAACGCACCTTAAGACCTGCTCACATCATGTCATACAGATCTAAAGAATCTTTCTCCTGCAGATGAAAACCAACCCGGTCCACGATAAAAGTCCTGTTCCTGGAGATGACTTCGTCCTCCTTCCTGAACCTCGTTCATCCATCACCATCTGCTCCAAAGACACCATGAACATCACGGTGTCTCAGAGCTGCCTCAGCGTCTTCTCCAACCTGCAGAAGGTAAGAACAAACAACAGTTTAGCCCCGCCCTCTATGGCCCCGCGTTTAATGACTCTTCCCTCAATGACCCCACCCTTAATGACTCTGCCCTTAAATGACTCCTCCCTTTGTGTCCCCGCCCTTAATGACTCCTCCCTCTATGGCCCTGCCTTCAATGACCCCGCCCTTAATGACTGCTCTTTCTATGGCCCCATCCACAATTACCCGGCCCTTAATGACCCTGCCCATAAAAGGCTCGTTCAAGATGTGGCTGCGGCTCGCCTGGATGATCGGCGAGAGTAGACGGGTGCAACGGGGGCGGGGCTACAAATCTGTTGCCAAGTTGGACAACTCTGTCTAAAACACGATGGCTGAAGTCGTGTTTGCTTACATCCTCAAGGAAGCGATACATAGATAGTGTTGGATAAAGTGGAACTAATGTGTGTGTTATTGTTCCTACACAGACATGTAAGAGGATGCACATGAATAGGTTATTCATTAAAGAACCAGTTATGCAGCGTGATCCGGTGTTGTCTGTGTCTCCCACTACACGTTAAGTGATAGGACTAACGTAACAGATAGATGTATAGATAGATAGATAGATAGATAGATAGATAGATAGATAGAATGGTTCTTTTACAAATTCACAAGCTGAAACCAAACGTTTCTCACCAGCCACACAGTGCAAAAATGATAATAATGATAATTATTTATATTTTTTTGTGTTTCACTTGCTGCAGGGTTATTTATCCAAATCCACTTCCGTTATTTTTCCTTTTTTGTTGTTGTGGGGACCATGAAATGTGATGACTCACATTTGGGCGTGGAGGAGAATCGGCGGGAAGGTGGTGGTAGCAGCATGGGCCCAAATGGAAGTTTTGTCACTCAGGTGCTCTCCTGCCTCAGTGGTCTGCTCACAACTACCCACCCTGACCTCCAACACTGCTGACAGCCCAGTGGTCTTCCACACCGTTAAGATCTGGCTCCAATTTTGCAAACACTATGGCCTGCACAGAGCCTCGTTGCATGAACCTATTCTCAATAACTCTTCTTTTCCTCCCTGTCTTACTGACTTCATTTACCGTGTCTGGTCAACTAAAGGCCTTGTAACCCTTGACAATCTGTATGAAGGCGGGATCTTAGGACGAGATGGCGCCAGCATGTACCGGCTGCCGTCTGCCCACTCTGCTGGAACTTTTGTTTTTAGCCGCACAATTCTGTGACAAAACATCACTGCGCTGATAGTATATGACTGTCAAACACTTATTGAGCTAAATCGTTCACATGAGGTACATCTGGGCTTCAACTCAGAGGATCAAACATCCAGACTTCCTCCTCACTTGGCCTCAGTACTTGACTACCTGCTGCGCTCACCTGTTCCCCGGAGGAAGCGTGCCAAAAAACGGGGTAAACGAGGTGGAGTCCTGTTGAGAATAAAGGCGTTCTGGAGGTCAAATCCTGGGACTGATCCTGGATGCCATTTATAACATGGATTACGGTGGATTCAACTTGTGGCTCCCGTGCGTCTGGTTTCCGGCTTACGTCACCTGGCGCTCGAAGCACTGCTCCGCAGACGCCTTTCTCGGCACCGTGGTGTGGATCACAAGTGACTTCGTATGCTGCGCCGCAGCTCTCCACAGGCCGACAAGGATGTGACTCCACGCCTCAGCTTGCAGAATGCTAGATTGCTAGCCAACATGGCAACAGAAGGATGAGTACGTTCATCTTAATGAGCTGTGCCCTCCGGACTGCTCTGTGTTTGGAACTCTCCCGCTCACGCAACGCAAAGGAGGATTAGCGCTTGTTTACCGGGACACTTTCAGCTGCAGACTGTTGGACATGAACACGTACAACTCCTTCGAGCTCCAGACGTGTAATGTTGGAAATTAACACTCTTTTTACTGTGTTTTAATCAGCAATCAGTGGGTTTTCTGCCTCTTTTGACCTAACTACCTTTGGTCGTTGATGTTGACATATTTATGTCAAACTTTAATAGCCACTGTTTGACTGTATTGGACACAGTAGCATCATCTAAAAATACTCCAGGCTCTAATAAAAAACCTTGTCCGTGGATGAATGAAGCTATTTTTAGCTTTAGGAGAAGCTGCCGGAAAGTGGAACGGTTGTAGAAAACCACTAAACTAGAGGTGCATAGACTCCATCTTAAAGAAAAGATAATGGAGCTAAATGAAATAATAAAGCGCGCCCGCTCTGCTTATTTCGCTAATCTTGTTTTGAGAAAAATAAAAAAAAAACCCAAGGTCTTGTTCAATGCTATTGAAAATCTTGTTGCACCCTCATCGTCCCATGTGCCTGTACACACACAGGAGGACTGTAACAATTTTTTAAACGTTTTTGTAAACTAAGTGCAAGACATTAGGGCCAGTATTACTCCTCCCTTGGTTAGTTTTTACTTTCCGAGCATTACATGGTCAGGCCCCTCAATATATCTCAGACTTGTTGTACCCCTACACTTCAGGGTGCAGTATTTGGTCTTCAGACCAGGGTCTCCTAAAGATCCTAAAACTAAATGTAAAACCAGAGGAGACCTGGTGTTCCAGACTGTAGCCCCCAGACTCTGGAATAACCTGCACCAGTCTCTCAGGGAGCTCAACTGTGTGGTCACTTTTAAAAACTGTTGAAGACTTCACTTTACAGAAAATCTTTTAGTTACTGGATTTTAAATGTTTTATTATAATTTTATTATGTTGCTCCTATGATGTATATGCACCCATGTTTTATTGTTATTTTATGATGTTGCACTTGTATTAATTTCCCACAGCTCTGTACAGCACTTTGTGATTTTATCTGCGAAAAATAAATTTTTTACTAACTTCCTCATAGTTCTAAACTCAGGAGATTGTTAGTATTCATGACACATACAGACATGTGTTTATTAAATTAGGCGTTTCATATCTTTTTGTCACTGAACTCTGATCCAATCATCTGTCAGTTCTCCGCTGACGTCATCCACTGGCCATGTAGCCTCTGCAGCGGCTGGTCTCGTTGGGGTCTCACCAGCTTTCCGTGCCCGTGACATCAGAGCGAGTCTGGATCAAGTCGGACAGAAATCTACCCAGCATGCACCGCGTGTCTGCAGTTGGCTTTTAAAACTATGTCCATCTGGATCATCTAGAACGAGCCTAATGACTGCGCCTTCTATGGCCCCACCCTTAATGACTCCTTCCTCTATGGGCCCCGCCTTTAATGACCCCGCCCTTAAGGCCATACCAGCAGGTCTGGGCCTGGTTAGTAGATGATGGAGACCACTGAGAATTCCAGGGGCCACAGTGGGGGACAGTCGCTGCAAGGCACTTCACCCACATTGTCTAGTATGAATGTAGTGTGTGAGTGAGTGTTGGTGGTGGTGGGAGGGGCCTATAATTCACTATGGCAGCCTCACTTCTGTCAGTCTGCTCCAGGGCAGCTGTGGCTACAATAGTAGCTTACCACCACTATGTGTGAGTGTCTATGATGAAGTGTTATGAAAAAATGATTATTATTATTATTATTATTATTATTATAATAATAATAATAATAATAATAATAATAATAATGACTCCTCCCTTAATAACTCTGCCCTCAATGACCCCGCCCCTGTTGACTCACCAGTCTCTCAGGGAGCTAAACTGTGTGGACACTTTTAAAAAACTTTTGAAGACTTTACTTTACAGTAAAGCTTTTAGTTACTGGATTTTAATTTTCATTTATCCTTTAATGTTGCTGTTCTTATGATATTTATGCACTCTTGTTTTATTATTCTATTGTGTTGTACTTGTACTCTTACCACAACTCTGTACAGCACTTTGTGATTTTATCTGCAAAAAGCGCTTTATAAATAAACTACTTACTTACTTACTTACTTACTTACTTGACTCCTCCTCCCTTGTTGACCCTGCCCACCTTAGATCCTTGTATCGAACTGCTTTCGGGTTTCTCCTGCTATAATTTATTCACCGGAGAGTCATTGTAATGAGTGTGTGTGTGTGTGCCTTTTCAGGCCTTTTCAGAAGGAAGCTCCTCAACCTTTGACCCCTCCCTGAAGGAGAAGGCTCCTTTCACGGTGGTCAACTCTCTGGGTATTCCTCTGATCCTCCATCACAGCTCCAACCTGAGACCGGTCGGCTGTGCAGCTCCGGGAAAGCTTCACGAGCTGAGTGTGGGTCAGAGTTTGGACCTGGAGCACTCTGTGTTTGAGGCCTGGACCAGAGGTTGCTTATCAGCACTACAGAGACAGGAGAGCTCCCTGTTCAGCCTCAGCATCGGTTCGTTCTCACTCTGACTCTAACATCTCTCTGTGTTCTAGTCTCACTCATGTGTTTGTGACCCTTCAGTTCCTTCTGGGTTCAGTGAGATCTCCAACATCGCTGTGGACAAACCTGGACGTCGTCTCTATAACGTCCGTGGTCCGATGCTGCAGGAGGCCGTGTCAGTGCTGCTGCAGATTGACGCGGCCGACGGAAACAAAGTCATCACCGTCCGTTCGCCTCTGCAGGTCTGAAGCTCTGTGAGAACCTTGTGTCTCAGACCTGCAACTCACAGTCGTTCCTCTGTTCTCAGATCAAGAACCACTTCTCTGTTCCCTTCACGGTGCTGAAGTACTGCCCCTCCTCCCAGAGCCTGCAGACCATCGGCCAGGCCGAGCCAGAGACAGACTTTCATGTTGCTCTGGAAACCTATAGGTAGGTCTCCAGTTCTTTACCCAGGACCAGCACAGACTCACACCCCCATCCTCTGTGCAGGTCTCAGCTCTTTGTGCAGCCGGCGGGGGTCCTAACGGGTTTGTACGGACCCTCGGTGAGCTGCGTGGCTTGGAAGGAGCAGGTCCACCGTAGCTCTGAGGTCAGCTCCCTGCTGCAGTGTCCGGCCTTAGAGAGCTCTCTGCTGCCCCTGATGGTCAGCACCCTGGCCGTCCCCGACAACCTGCGTCATATCGCCAGCCACGGGGAGGACGACTGGGACCCGGCCTACGTGATCCACCTGCACCCCGTGGCCACACTGAGGAACTTCCTGCCGTACTGTGTTCGCTACATGATGGAGGTACTGAGACGTGTCCCTGAGTCCATGAGACATGAACCCATAATGTTCTCTGTCCTCAGAGCTCTGCGGACTCCTTCGAGCTCCCTGAGGGCAGCACATCAGACTTGCTCAACGCTCGAGTCAGTGGGGAGATCCTGTCCCTGGTCCTAGTCGAGTACCAGGGCCGGGACTGGCACGGACACCTCCGCGTCCAGGCTGAGCTGCCCGAGTTCTTCGCCATATGTCTGACCTGCGACTCAGACATAAACCTCAGCGTGGATGTGAGTGTGCACGTGTCCAGGGTCTCCAACCGTCTGCTGCTGTCCCTTTTCAGCCCATACTGGATCATCAACAAGACATCCCGGGTCCTGCGGTACCGAGCCGAAGACGTCAGCGTCAAACACCCGGCCGATTTCAGAGATGTCATCCTGTTCTCCTTCAAGAAGAAGAACCTGTTCACCAAGAGCAAGGTGTTCTTCTTCTATGGTCCATGAATACAGGCTCAGTCTGATGGTTTTGATGGTTCTGATGGTTCCCTCAGACCTGCTCTAGTTTACAGAGCTTTGTTAGGATCTAAACACACTATATATAATTACACACTGTGTATGTTTCTTTGTGTGTCTCAGATCCAGTTGTGCGTCTCCAATAGTTTGTGGTCTGAAGGTTTTTCTCTGGACACGGTGGGAAGTTACGGCTGTGTGCGCTGCCCGGCCAACAGTATGGATTTCCTGGTACACACACACTTCCTTTGTTGTTTGTGCGCGTGCGT
The DNA here is from genome assembly GCF_900634775.1 of Gouania willdenowi. Taxonomy (NCBI): domain Eukaryota; kingdom Metazoa; phylum Chordata; class Actinopteri; order Blenniiformes; family Gobiesocidae; genus Gouania; species Gouania willdenowi. The sequence goes on from NC_041046.1 coordinate 45,650,052, forward strand.
GTGCCTGTGTGTGTGTGTGTGTCTGACTGACTGACTGTGTGTGTATGTGTGTCAGGTGGGCGTCAGCATCCAGATGAGCAGCTTCAACCTCAGCAGGATCGTTACCATGAGTCCGTTCTACACGTTGTTCACAGAACGTCGTACGAACTGGAGGTCGGAGAGGTCCAACCACAGACGTCCACCAGATGGCACTACATCTCCTCCACAGAGGTCAGTGAGGGTCACAGGGAAAGTCTGAAGGATCAGATTGTCAATCACACTAACGTTTAGTTGTTATCAGGTGTTGTTCTACTTTATTCTTCACAAACACAAAGATTCAGTTAATTTAACAGAAAAAATGCATGAAACGTATTTAAAGGAATAATTTCTCATAGAAATGATTGTTCTTTAAAGGTTTCATTTAAAGCTGGTTGTGTTCACACTGACATCATCAGTCTCCAAGGTAACAGGATGTTTGTAGGAGAGGCGTCTCCATGGTAACAGGACCAATGCTCTGTGTCCAGTGTCTTCCTCTGTGGCCTGAAGGAAGCTCAGGAAAGTTGTGTGTCCGTGTGGTCGGCTCAGACTCCGCCTCCAAATTCTTCTTCTACAATCGGCAGGACAACGGCACGCTGCTCAGCCTGGACATGGTGAGGCCACGCCCACACTTCAGCACGTGCACTCACACATGCACGCACACATTTAGCTCCTAATCAAACCAACGTCAGACCTTCCATCCACATTGTTTCTGTGGAAAGAGTCGCATACGTTGTCACTTTGTTTTGATCACATGACCCATTATGACGTGCAGAGCTCCACCCACACTGTTGGTAACTAACCCTAGTTCATCTCTGTTCAGCTGCTCACATTTATAATTGTGTGTGTGTGTGTGTGTCAGTGTGGGGGAATCCTGGTGGACGTGAATGTCTCCAATCATTCAAACATCATCAGTTTCAGTGATTATTACGAAGGAGCTGCTCCTGCTTTGCTGCTCAACCACACAGCATGGATCACACTGAGCTACACACAGAGGTAACACACACACACACACACACACACACACACACACACACACAGTTCCCTGTGAGTGAGGGAGTTCCAGAATTGTATTAGAATTCCTCACTTTGATAACCATTGTAATGTATTGTAGCGAGCTTACACTGTACCATTTTATAATACAATGTTCCGTGTTTGAAGGGGGAGTGTTCATGGGCGTGTCAGACAAGGAAGGAGTTTCTGAAATTGTAGCGTCATGAACAGAGTTGCTACAGAGGGAAATTTATGTTAAGTTTTTTTTTTTTTACTTTTGCTGCATTTTCCAAACTATTCTGGGTAGCATAGAGTATGATACCCCCCTTTAAATGAACTTTATGATATTAAAAAGCAGGATTTAACATATGGTTATATTAGCTAACTCACCCCAGCTTTGGTTAGTTAAAGTCCACCTGGCTCTCGAATTTCTCCTGGAATTCTGTGTCCTTGAAGCACACACCTCCTGGCACAGAGCCATTAGCACAGCTGGTTGGAGCTTCATGGACCAGCTCTATGAACCAGCTCTATGGACCAGCTCTATGGACCAGCTCTATGGACCAGCTCTATGAACCAGCTCTATGAACCAGCTCTATGGACCAGCTCTATGGACCAGCTCTATGAACCAGCTCTATGAACCAGCTCTATGGACCAGCTCTATGGACCAGCTCTATGAACCAGCTCTATGGACCAGCTCTATGAACCAGCTCTATGAACCAGCTCTATGGACCAGCTCTATGGACCAGCTCTATGGACCAGCTCTATGGACCAGCTCCATGGACCAGCTCTATGGACCAGCTCTATGGACCAGCTCTATGAACCAGCTCTATGGACCAGCTCTATGAACCAGCTCTATGGACCAGCTCCATGGACCAGCTCTATGGACCAGCTCTATGGACCAGCTCTATGAACCAGCTCTATGAACCAGCTCTATGAACCAGCTCCATGGACCAGCTCTTTCCAGTAACTGCGCGCGAGAAGAAAAAAAGGAAAGTACCCTGGAGTGACACCGGAAGATATAAACTTCCTCTGGGTCATCCAGGGGTCACTGGTGACATTGTTGGTATACATACTCGCACTGCGCATGCGCGAAGGGGAATATTCAGTGCTTAAAGCACCGCCGCTGGCGGTCAGCAGGGATGAAATAGAAAGCTTATTGTCATATTTTTAACCATTTAAACAAATCTGGGGGTGCAGGAATATTTTTGCAAAGATGCAGCAATTTTGGTAATACATTCATTTTTAAGATGTTTATCTTTCCCAGTATATATACAGGAAGTGATGTTGGTAAAGCAACTTTAATCCATTTTTCAAATATGCAGCAATCTCCAGATTCCCTGAAGACTTTATCAATGAGGAAGTTCTTTGTTCCCATTGTAAGATGTTCCCCAGGTCAAATCCACATTAGATCCATCAGAGCCATGTCTAAAGCATGCATTAGATGCAAAGTGCTTACTTTGAAGGACAGCTGGTGTTGTCTATTCCAGAAGATTCCTCTTCATCTGATCTCAGCTTCTTCCTTCTAACAGCTCCATGGAGATATGCAGAGTTTATCTACCAGCTGGAGTGTTGCTCTGTCAGCAAACAGCAGTATTTAGTCCAAACACCTCCTCCTGCTCATCATCCTTTTTTCTCTAGGATTGTTTCCAAAGTTACATCAATGTAATCAAATGATTTCTATGAACATAATCACAACTGATTTTTTAAATAAGTTTTATGAAGTTTGTCTTTTACAAAATGTTTTAGTTTTACCGCGACTTGTTCAATTTTATTATCACAAAAAAATGTTAGAAATGTACGATTTATGTGTCATTGTTTTTAATAGTTTCTGTAAAACAACACTTTCCCAGATGTAAAGATTTCAGTAAAATAGAAAAAATAATCGTCATTCTGGTGTTTTCTTCTTCAGTGGTTCTGGTGTGACATACGAGCTAAAACCCGGCGAAGCTCGAAGGTTTGCGTGGGACGACCCAACCGGAGAACGACTCTTACACTGGAACTACAGACAGCATTCAGGGGACCTGGACCTGTTGAAGGTACACACACACACACACACACATGCTAATGTTAGCTTGCTGAGTTGTGCAGTCCTTCTAACGTCAGCTGAAGCTAACAGGCTAACCACCCACTGGTTGGTAGTTCTGTGAAAGCTTTGAATAAATCTTTGTCTCCTTGATCAAATGTTGCTAGTTTTCTCGTTAGCGTGTCACTTCCTGCCAACAGCTGCAGGTTGGTGCACGTTTGTGCATATGTGCGTGGCTGGTGGCAGGACTCGTCGCAGATTGTGCATTTCCCAAACATTGGTGTATCATATTTCATTCATATGTTACTTTGTATTTGTATTAGTTTGTAACACGTGTTTGTAGATGATGTGTGAACAGAGTGGGTTAGGATCAGGAAGTGTTCTGTTCTCCTTCATCAGAGCTGACAACATTTGTTGACTCTTTAACTCCAGGATGAAGTGGGACAGTTCCCGTACGATGCTCACTCTCACGTGCACTGGGTTTCTTTCCTGGACGGACGTCAGCGGACCGTGTTGTTCACGGAGGACGTCGGCGCCGTAACAAAGGCCCGACAGGCCGAGGAGCTGGAGCAGTTTGAACAGGAAGTGAAGGTGTCTCTGCAGAACCTGGGACTGTCCCTGGTCCACAACAGCAGTCGGCAGGAGGTTGCCTATGTCGGCATTACCAGGTAACTCGTTAACTAACTCACTAACCAATGACCAGTATGCATGAGCTTTGTTAAGGGATAGTCTGGTACTGAGAGAATCTCTGGAGGAACAAGACATGTTTTGTCAACTTGTCTGAGGAAAACATAACAGAGCTCTGACATGAAGGGAGGGAGAAATATACAGATATAAGTATCTATTTTAACATCTATAAGCTCAGAATTATAATGTATATAATGTGCATATAATTCTACCATGACACTCCCCACTTCTGATCATTAAAGCAAGATAACAGATAGACGTCAGTGAATACACACCACTTAAGTTTAAGTACATCATTACGTACCATAGAAACATGTGCTTTTATCAAGCACGCTCTCGAAATGTAATAGCTATAAACCAGAGGAGTATAAGCAGAATAAAAGCATGGAGTCATGGGGGCATCAGAGTCATAACCGTCAGGGATCAAAAGTTTGGAATTGTAGGGAAACATCTTTTATCTGGATGGAAAACATTATGATCTAAGATGCTGACTAAAGCACAGAGAAACATGATTAATGCATAATTTAAGAATAGCATTACTGTAACATGCAGGATTGTCTTTGTAATTGAAAACATTTATTATCATCTTTATTTGGACAAAAAGTATAAGTGAAGTTGTGTTGAAGGGGACTCAAAAAACCCCAGTAAATGTGTGTCTGTGCCGTACACACACACAGCAAAATGATGACGATATCTGAGATTATCAGTGGTAGAAACCAGAGGCCCTTTGGCTGAACCAACAGATCTATAGTAGCTCAGCTGTGGGACTACCAGATACAAAAGCCAGTGGACTTCAGTGTGTAGGAGAAGCTGATGGTGTTCGCTTCCAAACTCCGCACACAAAATCCCAAACAAGAGAGAAGTGGAGATGACGACTTTTGATGAAATTCACTGTTTTTACAGCTTCATCCAAAACCCTCTTTAGATTTGCTGACATAGTCTTTGTGGCCAGAGCCTCACGGTGGACGTAACCAGTGGAACCACATCCTTAACTTGTGTGTAGTTCTGGCGTGGCATGGTAGATGAGGCCTAAGTAGGGCTCTACAAAATCCACGTTAACGGAATCGACCAATGTTGGGGAACTGTTTCCGGGGACCACTTATTAGGTGCCCCGCCCTCCCCCCTCCTGTCTTGGCCACTTCAAACAGTTTCTAAACTGGTAAAAAAACTACACTAATCATCACTGACTCCTAAATCAGAGCCACCAGTGCCTGCTTAACTTTACCGTGTTTGTAAAACATTGTCCGTTTCTCATGTAGTGCTGCATCGCTCCTTGAAAACATGAGTCAGCATTAATCATCTTCACCTGCTCAGAGCGTTTAAACATCTCATCAGAGCTACAGAAGATCTGTGGAGAAAGTTGTTCTGTTGTGGACGAGATCATCAATACCAGTGATTGTAGAGTTTGAAACATCATAGATTATTGATCACTTCTGATACTGTAAATATTCTGACCCCTAGTGGTGAAATAACTGATGTATTTATTTTTGTTTAATCATTACAGTCTGGAATGATGTCATCAGGATTATTTAAATTAAGTTGATCACAACTAAATCAATAAACCTGATCAGATTCAGTAAACCATTGATCCCTGAGGGTAAATATGGTGACATTAATGTTGTTCTCATACGTCTTTATACGACATATAAATAATTAAAAAGGAGCAGTCAGAATAATCCATGTCACTTATATTTACCTTTTAATTGTATCTTACTTATTATTTTAAATTACTTTTATTTTGACATACATTTTTATTAGTATTTATTTTGCTTTCAGGAGTGAAAAACTATTTTCTGAAAAAAATATTAATATTGCAAAAGAACGGAATTGTAAAAATAAATTTGGAAAAAACAGAATTAGGAAAAAAAAAAATGTTTTTTATAGGGTTCTACTAAGAACCGTTGTGTGTGTGTGCGCATTGTGTGTAGTTCTGGTGTAGTGTGGGAGATGAGGCCTAAGAACCGATGGAAGCCTCTGAGTCAGAAGAACATCAACTTGTTGGAGAAGACCTTCCAGGACCAGCAGAGTGGGAGGGTCCAGCCAGGCTTCATCACCCTAGAAACCAACCTGGAGGTCAGAGGTCAGAGCTGAAGTCCCGACCCCTGTCCAGGTAGACTAAGGGTGTGTGTTGTGTGTTCAGGTGAACCTGGGTGGGGCCACTCTGATGATGAGGCGTCCATTTTCCTGCCAGCTCAGGAGGAACTTCCTCCCTGGGATCCAGGTGGACTTCAAACAGTCTCAGCACCAGCGCAGCCTCAGAGCTCAGCTGTACTGGCTACAGGTGACCTTTGACCCCAGCTGTTCCCCTGTGTGTGCAGCACCCCTGCTGACCCCCTGTCTCTGGTATAGGTGGACAACCAGCTACCAGGAGCCATCTTTCCTATCGTCTTCCACCCTGTTCCTCCTCCTAGGTCTGTGGCCCTGGACTCAGGTGATCCACACACACACACACACACACACACACACACCACACACACACACACACACACACACACACTACTGTTCCCTCTCCTAGGTCTGTGTCCCTGGATTCAGGTGTTCTACACATACACGCATAATATACACATTACACACACATCATACACATTATACACACACACCATCAGACTAACTGTGTGCGTGTGTGTGTGTGTGTGTGTGTGTGTGTGTGTGTGTGTGTGTGTGTGTGTGTGTGTGTGTGTGTGTGTGTGTGTGTGTGTGTGTGTGTGTGTGTGTGTGTGTGTGTGTGTGCGTGTGTATGACCTTCTCAGAGCCGAGGCCATTCATTGACATGTCCGTCATCACCAGGTTCAACAAGCACAGCAACGTCACTCAGTTTAAGTAAGAACTGCTCTATAGAAACCAGTAGAGACCGGTAGAGACCAGTAGAGACCATTAGAGACCATTAGAGACCAGTGGAAACCAGTGGAAACCAGTAGGAACAAGTAGGAATAAGTAGGAATAAGTAGGAACCAGTAGGAACCAGTGGGAAACCAGTAAAGACTTGTGGAAACCAGTAGTGATCAGTAGGAACGATTAAGAAACCAGTGGAAACCAGTAGAAACCAATGGGAACCAGTAAAGACTAGTGGAAACCAGTAGGGACCAGTAGGAACCAGTAGGAACGAGTAAGGGACCAGTAGGAACCAGTAGGAACGAGTAAGGGACCAGTAGAAACCTGTATGAACCAGTAGAAACTGATGGAAACCAATAGAAACCAGTAGGAATCAGTAGGAACCATTGGAAACCAGTAGGAATGAGTAGAAACCAGCAGGAAGTAGTGGAGGTCCCAGTGCAAGTCTACGTAAACTAAAGTGTGTGTGTTTCAGGTACTTCATGGCTCTAATCCAGGAGATGGCAGTGAAGGTGGATCAGGGCTTCCTGGGTTCCATTCTGGGCCTGTTCAGTCCTCCTGATGATTCTCAGAGCGATGGACAGAAGGTGAGGGAGGAGGACCTCCTCTGTGTTTCATGGTGTGATGGACTTAGACCTTCTCTGTGTTCCAGTCTGGGTTGATTCAAGGAGACCTTCAGAAGCTTCAGGCTGAGCTGATGGAGGCGTCCCTCACTGAAACATCTGGACTCAGTTTCTTCCAGCACTTCCACATTTCTCCCATCAAGGTACAACCAAGGCCAACCCTCTACTCCCTCTAACCCCTGACCCAAGAACTCCTAACCCTAGAACCCTTGACCCTAGAAACCCTAACCCCTAGAACCCTTGACCATAGAAACCCTAACCCAAGAACTCCTAACCCTAGAACCCTTGACCCTAGAAACCCTAACCCTAGAACCATTGACCCTAGAACCCTAACCCAAGAACTCCTAACCCTAGAACCCTTGACCCTAGAAACCTAACCCTAGAACCCTTGACCATAGAAACCCTAACCCTAGAAACCCTAACCCAAGAACTCTAAGCCCTAGAACCCTTGACTCTAGAACTCCTAACCCTAGAACCCTTGACCCTAGAAACCCTAACCCTAGAACCCTTGACCCTAGAAACCCTAACCCTAGAAACCCTAACCCAAGAACTCCAAGCCCTAGAACCCTTGACCCTAGAACTCCTAACCCTAGAACCCTTGACCCTAGAAACCCTAACCCAAGAACTCCTAACCCTAGAACCTCTATCCCAAGAACTCCTAACCCTTGAATCCCTAACCCTCAAACCTCTAACCCTAGAACTTCTACAACCCCTAGAACCCCTAACCCTAGAACTCCTAACCTTAGAACCATTAGAACCAATGAAACTCAGAACCCTTAACCCTAGCCACAATCCCGGACCAGGTCCATCAAGGTGAGACCAAGGCTGACCCTCTAACCATAGAACCTTACAACCTTAGAATCTTAGAACCTTAGAACGCTAGAACTTTAGAACCCTACCCAGGATCCTGGACCAGGTCCCACATGTCTCCTCAATCTGATGATGCCGACCCTTCAGTCTGTGGAGGAACCTCTGAGACATGCAGGACAGGAGCTCTCCCGGACTGGATCGGCTCCTTTGGTCTGAATGATGACTAAAAAACCATTTAATATTGCTAACATTAGCATAGCACGTAAACTCCCAATCACTAGGAGTCGGTGAACACACCATTAGGCCTTGGTAAACTACTCACTCCTCAATGACTTTTAGCTTTATTTTAATGAAACATACTGGACACTTTAATAGATGGATGTGGTTAGTTTTAATTAAAGAATTTAAGATCTTAACAGAATCAGAATCTGTTGGAAAAGCATATGTTAAACTTTAAATAAAAAGTAATTTGATACTTTGATAGACATACCAGTTGTTATTGATATTAGTGCTTGTTTACAGCTACACCTCAGTCTGTCTCTGGGCAGCAGTGGAGATCAACCAGATGTGGAATCTCTTCAGTCGTTGAATCTTCTTCTGAAAAGTATTGGAGCCACGCTGACGGACGTCGACGACCTTGTCTTTAAGTGAGTGTGTGTGTGTGTGTGTGTGTGTGTGTGTGTGTGTGTGTGTGTGTGTGTGTTCATGCTTTGATTCTCTGTGTGTGTGTGTGTGTGTGTGTGTGTTCATGCTTTGATTCTGTGTGTGTGTGTGTGTGTGTGTGTGTGTGTGTGTGTGTGTGTGTGTGTGTGTGTGTGTGTGTGTAGGTTGGCCTACTTTGAGGTGAAGTTCCAGTTTTACCGCAGAGAGAACCTGATGTGGGCCGTGGGCCGACATTACAGTGAGCAGGTGATCATTGTTTTTTAATTAATTGGTTATCTAATTAATTGATATTTTAATATTTAATATTTGATATAAGTACATTTTATTTATGAAGCACTTTTCACAGATAAAAATCACAAAGTGCTGAACAAACATTTCAGTATCATCCCGTCCAAAGAAATGAGAAGACAATCACATATAACACTTCTTAGCATTGTAGCTTCTTAGCATTGTAGCTTCTTCGCATCGTAGCTTTTTAGCCTCATAGCTTCTTAGCATTGTAGCTTTCTTCTTAGCATTGTAGCTACTTAGCATTGTAGCTTCTTAGCATCATAGCTTCTTAGCATTGTAGCTTCCTTCTTAGCATTGTACCTCCATAGCATTGTAGCTTTGTTATTCAGCTGAACCCATGATATACTCAGCTCATGGTCTCACACACACTATGAAGTCAGAGATGAAGTTTAAAGACCCAACAAGACACAGTCAGAATGTAAAGGCTCAGGGGAACAACTGTGTGTTCCTCACAGAGTGTGGGAAACTCCTCAGAAGGCTCTGAGATCACATTTGGACCACATTTAAACATTTTAGAGTATATTCTGAGCCAGACTGGCCTAATGACCTCTGACCTCTTTGTTCTGTTTGATGAAGACCCTAACCCCAACAGTCCAAAGCCAGGAGAACCTTCTCCTGATCCTTCTGAGTCATTTTGGAGATGTTCTTCAGGAGTTTGAGATGTTCTTCAGGTTTTTTAGATGTTCTTCAGGTTGTTTAGATGTTCTTCAGGTATTTGAGATGTTCTTCAGGTGTTTGGGATGTTCTTCAAGTTTTTTAGATGTACTTCAGGTTTTTGAGATGTTCTTCAAGTGTTTGAGATGTTCTACAGGTGTTTGGGATGTTCTTCAGGAGTGTGAGATCTTCTTCAGGTGTTTGAAATGTTCTTTGTGAAGCAGATATTTGTGTTTTCAGTTCCTGAAGCAGATGTATGTCCTGGTTCTGGGTCTGGATGTGTTGGGGAACCCGTTTGGGCTGATCCGAGGTCTGTCTGAGGGCGTGGAGGCCTTCTTCTACGAGCCCTTCCAGGTGAGGCTGAGGCTTCTTTTTGTTGCTCCTGCTGTGATGATTTCTCACTGTGTTTGGTTCTCAGGGGGCGGTTCAGGGCCCGGAGGAGTTCGCTGAGGGAGTCGTGATCGGAGTGAGAAGTTTACTGGGTCACACCGTCGGTAAGAGTCCGCCCACCAGGATGGGTTGGGTTCATGTATGCTCCACCCACTAACTGTGTGTGTGTGCATGTGCGTGTGTAGGGGGAGCAGCAGGTGTGGTGTCCAGGATCACAGGTTCAGTGGGTAAAGGACTAGCAGCCATCACCATGGATAAAGAATACCAACAGAAACGTCGTGAGGAGATGAGTCGACCTCCTAAAGACTTTGGAGAGAGTTTAGCTAAAGGAGGAAAAGGCCTGCTGAAGGTCCTCTGATCAATAGCTTCACTACTCTAGAGGTTCACGGTTCAAATCCCTCACTCACTCTGTGCTCTATTACACAGGGAGTAGTGGGCGGAGTCACTGGGATCGTCACCAAACCAGTGGAAGGTAGTGTGTGTGTAACAATGTGTGTGTAATAATGGGTGTAACGTGTGTGTGTGTGTAATAATAATGTGTGTGTCCAGGAGCTAAAAAGGAAGGCGCTGCCGGCTTCTTTAAAGGAATCGGTAAAGGTTTAGTTGGAGTCGTTGCTCGACCAACAGGAGGAATCATTGATATGGCCAGCAGCACCTTTCAGGGAATACAGAGGTACACACACACACACACACACACACACACACACACACATTCTGGTGCTCAGTACTGTACACCATGTGCCAAACATTCCACACACACTCACAAACTCCTCAAATCTTTGTGTTTGTTTCAGGAGGAACAGATGAACCGTAATTTCCAGACTATAAATCACACTGTTTTATTGGCCACATTACAATAATTTAGCAATTAACTAAATTAGAAAAATCCACACAAATGCAGCAGCCTAAATAGGCCACACCCTATTGGCTGATGAGGGTGCCCGTCAGACAACTCGGCCAATCAGAATAGGCAGTTAGGTGGGCTGCTGTACTCATGTTAGGTTGAAGTGAAATGTCCGTGTTTCATAAAGTCTCCTCTTCACTGCTCCACGTCTACATATCAGTAAATTTACAGTTTTTTATAGTCATGTTTTACTGTAACCACTGATAAACCACTTCATCTGCTCTTCTTACCGTGAACTACCACAGAGTGATCACAGAATACAGTCAGAATACAGACGTGATCACTTCTGAACAAATGCAACGTGGTGATTTGGTAACTTCATGTTGTTATGTTATTATTATAAACTGTCTGACTTTTACTGTATCCACACTGTAGCTGTAGTGGGCTCTCTCTCTCTCTCTCTCTCTCTCTCTCTGACAACATTTCTCCGCGGCGTTGCTATGGTGAGGCAGTGTGCATCATGACAAAATGAATGATCAGAATAATTCAGTGCGAGCAACAATGATTTAATGTTACCTGTCATTGTTCCACCTGGTCTAATGTGACAGAGCTTAATTTTGTGGCAGCATGAAGTTTATAAAACCGTGAAAAATCCACAATTTAGCCGCGTCATTGTTTAAGCCGCGGGGTTCAAAGCATGAGAAAAAAGTAGCATCTTATAGTCTGGAAATGACGGTATATTAATATCGATCTGTTTTTATAGATGTATATTTATATCGATATTTTTATGTGTACCTCTCCTTTGTTCTACATTACATAGAGTTTAATAACAGGTCAATCACCTGCACTTGTAGTTTGTTTTCTGTTCAGCTAACTGCTAACTAGCTAGCTAGCTGCTAGCGTGGGTATGATTAGCCTCTGATAATAAAGGATCCTGTTATCAGTGTCTCATGGCTGTTGTTATTGTTTACATGTTAACATTTACACACGGTGAGTCACTGCATCGTGTTCCTCCATCAGCCAATCACAGCCTCCCCCCTGCCTGTAGCCCCGCCCCTTTAGATCAAATGACTGACAATTGTTCATATCCAATAACCTGTGAGTGTTTGTTTCATGCTGTCAATGTAGAGATCAGCACAGGTGAGAAAGCATCATTCCCTCAACGTCTAACATTTCTACTGCACTCAAATGCATCGCTCACTCAATGCTCACCGTTCCCACGGCGTCTAAACGCATCGTACAGGGGGTTGGGGGTTTGATTCCACACCTGGCCTTTAAGCCATGACACCCTAACCTGACCCAGCAGGTAGGGGGCGGAGCCCGTGTGTCAGTGACATCAGCATCAGCACGCCCCCCTAAGCCTGAACTGTAAACTAAACAAGCAGAGCAGTGTGTGTGTTTTATTGAACAAGTTTATTCATTCAATGCTCACAGTTCCCACTGCATCTAAACGCCTCAAACAACAGAAAAACACATCAGATATTTAGCGTGTGTGTGTGTGTGTGTGTGTGTGTGTGTGTGTGCGTGTTTAGAGCTGCTGAGTCCACAGAGGAAGTCTCTCGTCTGCGTCCTGTTCGTTTAATCAAAGAAGATGGAATAATTCGACCCTACGACCTCCACCAATCACAGGGCTTTGACCTGTTTCAGGTACACACTCAGACACACACACACTCTCTCTCTCTCTCTCTCTCTCTCTCTCTAACTTTCTGTGTTTGTGTGTTTTGTGAACATGCGGCAGACGGAGGAACATGACGGGTTTGAGTGAATTAAAAAAAAAAAATCAATGTTATTTATTTCTTAATTTATAAATAATCATATTGTGTAATAAACGTGTTTGTGGACTCACTGGTCTGTGCGTGTGTGTGTGTGTGTGTGTGTGTGTGTGTGTGTGTGTGTGTGTGTGTGTGTGTGTGTGTGTGTGTGTGTGTGTGTGTGTGTGTGTGTGTGTGTGTGTGTGTGTGTGTGTGTGTGTGTGTGTGTGTGTGTGTGTGTGTGTGTGTGTGTGTGTGTGTGTGCGTGTGTGTGTGACGGAGCAGCGCCGTCACTAACCGAGCAGCAGCAGCAGCACACACACACACACACACACACACATTCTCTTTCTCCCTCCGTATTTCTCCTCACATCATACATTTAACTAATCTCCTTCTTCTCCAACTGTTGCTAGAGTCAGTCAGAGGTGAACACTTGACTGTTATAGGCTTCACCTGCTGCACAAAGTATTTGTTTATTTTATTATAAAATCAGTTATCATTTGAAAAGGATGTGAATATTGATTTTGTTTGTATTCCTTAATAATTATTTTTGGTTTAATTTAAACCACACCCATGGGAGGGGCTAACCTGTTAAAAGCAGTGTAGGAAGCTGCATAGAGGGCAGTCTTTCTCTGGAGGTGCATGTGGGAACAATGTACCTGAACATTTCTAGAATCTAGGATTTGTTTTGTTTTTCTTGAGCTAATCATACAAGGGTTTGGATCTGAGCCACAAGTTTGGAGGTGTTACTAAGCTCCACCTTAAGGCATGGCTCCGCCTTCTCAAGGACGTAATACGATCAGCCTGTTTGAAAGAGAGCAGATCTGATTGTTCTAAATAAAAAAAAGCTCTTCACATCTCACTGAGTTCACTGGAAGCTGTCCTATGAAGCTATGACGCTGTGACGCTAGATCAAGCCTGGATTTATCTCTGTTAGCTTTAGCTAACCAGACATTCCCTGTACTATGAAGCAAGATATAAACACGTTGACTAACCCAGGTGATTTCAGCCTGGCTTTGTGTGACAGTGGGCGGAGTTAGCAGTGTCTGACCAATCACAATCACAGATAAACTGTGGAGAGCAACTTATTTCACTATTGAGGAATAATTCTTTAAAAATATGGATAATTAAATCCATAATTCAGACCAAAAATTTAAAAAAAACACGTGTTATTGAATTTATCTCACACACACACTGTATTATCAGCTTCACTATGGAGGATGAATAAACGACTTGATGCTTCATCAGCTGACTGTAGATCAGTCTATCAGATATAAATCTATATCTTTCCTAAATTATGTCATCAGTAAATTAAAGGATGAATTAATCCATTAATAATCTTTCTTTCCTAAACTCAGCTGTCAGATCTGCACCAACCAGGATCTAATAACAATGGGCAGGTTGTTTTCTAAGATATCTGATTGGTCAGGAGGCGGGGCTTTAGTACTAATCAGATCTGATCCACTTCATAACCCGGCCCAGACCAGACTAAGTTACCATGTTGATTTAGCCTAAGTTACCATGGTGATTTAGCTTAAGTTACCATGGTGATTTAGCTTAAGTTACCATGTTGATTTAGCTTAAGTTACCATGGTGATTTAGCTTAAGTTACCATGGTGATTTAGCCCACTAAGACGTTAGCCAGCGTTGTAGTCCAGCACACAGTGATTACATCCAGGAAATTAGCGTGATGAGAGTAAATCTAGATTCTCAGTCTAGGCCCTAGATGTAATTAGTTTGTTTGTTGTTTCCAGCGCTCAGAGGTCAAACAGTTGGAGGGAGAAGTCTTCAGAGATCACTGTGTTTACCCCAAACACAGAAAAACCACCATCCTCGTCACCAACAAGTGACTCACTTTGTTTCTTGTTGTTGACTATTATTTGTTGTTGTTGTTGACTGTTATTTGTTGTTGTTGTTGTTGACGACTGTTATTTGTTGTTGTTGTTGTTGACTGTTATTTGTTGTTGTTGTTGACTGTTATTTGTTGTTGTTGTTGTTGTTGACTGTTATTTGTTGTTGTTGTTGACTGTTATTTGTTGTTGTTGTTGTTGACGACTGTTATTTGTTGTTGTTGTTGTTGACTGTTATTTGTTGTTGTTGTTGACTGTTATTTGTTGTTGTTGTTGTTGACTGTTATTTGTTGTTGTTGTTGACTGTTATTTGTTGTTGTTGTTGTTGACGACTGTTATTTGTTGTTGTTGTTGTTGACTGTTATTTGTTGTTGTTGACTGTTATTTGTTGTTGTTGTTGTTGACTGTTATTTGTTGTTGTTGTTGACTGTTATTTGTTGTTGACTGTTATTTGTTGTTGACTGTTATTTGTTGTTGACTGTTATTTGTTGTTGACTGTTATTTGTTGTTGACTGTTATTTGTTGTTGCAGGCGGGTTTTTTGTGTGAAGGAAATCGACTTTGTGAATCATTTTAACAAAGAGTGGGAATGTTTGTTTGAAAACTTCTACCGACCGCCAGCAGTGAGTGGGACGGAGCTGAAGATCTACTGCAAGGTAAACAACTTTTTAATTTTTTTTAACCAATGGGTTTCTGATCCAAAGTTCCTTTGATGAAAGTGGATCTCAAATGTTACCTGGATCTGAAGAGCTCCATGGGCCTTTGTTATGAATCTAGATAATTATATCCTGGATTAATCTCCGTTAGCGGGATTCAACTAATCAAACATTCCCTGTCATAGAGAAGCTGTCCTATGAAGGTTGATAACAACACGCTAATGTAAGCCATGTGTTTCAACCTGGGTGCATGTGCGTTCACATAAAAGGGGTGGAGTTTGCAGATTCTTACCAATCAATGGAGAACCTGGCAGAGTGAGCGTTTTTACAGGAGGAACAGTTTATGATCTTAAACAAATATAATGAATGTGAATCTATGATGACAGTGAAGAGCAACAGTGTTAGTGCAGCGCACCAGGAGGCGGAGCTTTTATACTCGCTCAGATCTGATCCACTTCATAACTTGGTCGACCAGGTTAGATATTGTTTAAGTTTAAAATGATGAATAATTAAAATCTATCATTCAGACCAAAAACAACCTGTTGTTACAGAAAAGTCAGGAATTAAAGAACTCAGACAGGAAGCTGCTGATACTGTTAATGTGTAAAAGTGTGAGATTATTTATGATATTAATCCATTAGATGATAAACAGACAGAGTTCTGCAGTTAAACTTTATTACAGCACACACGTGTTTCTATTCAGGTAGATCTATTTATCACACACTGGGATTAGTTTACTGTAGTATGTTCCTGATGATGATGTCAGCCTCACTATAGCGTATGAATGAATTAATGAATGAATTAATGACTTCACCAATCTACGCATACAGAAACAAAGACTTCATCAGCTGATTATAGATCAGTCTATCAGATATAAATCTATATCTTTCCTAAATGATGTCATCAGTAAATCAAAGGATGAATTAATCCATTAATAATCTTTCTTTCCTAAACTCAGCTGTCAGATCTGCACCAACCAGGATCTATTAACAATGGGCAGGTTGTTTTCTAAGATATCTAATTGGTCAGGAGGCGGGGCTTTAGCACTTGGTAACTTCCTAGCCAGAACAACACCTGAAAATGTGTGTGTGAGAGTGTGCGTCGAAGTGTTGTTTCCCTGTCACTACTGACAGTCGCGCTGTCACGTCCTATATTTGGTCTCTGTTCCTAAAACAATCCTAGCAGAAAAGTCATTTATCTATAAAAGCAAAGAAGGTCTGTGTGCGTGTGTGTGTATGTGCGTGTGTGTGTTTGTGGAGCGAATATCTCCCCCACACTTTGTTTGAACTCAAACTTTGTCCACAGCTTCCAAATACCCTGAATTTGTGTATCTGTTATTTTGGAGTTCAAAATGTTTATTTCAATTTCATTTCACCCTGACAACACATTCATGTTCACCCAGAAGTGAAACCTATTCAGCTTTTGACCTCAGTGTGAGGGGGCGCTAGCACATCATCTACAGGTATATCTATTTCACTGTACAGCTCTGTGTCGCTGCGTACCAGAGCCAATCACAGTGGCGAGCTAGAGTCACGTGTGCGGCCAGAGCCAATCGGTGCTGTGCGCACACAGCCAAGCAAACACACAAGTGACAGAGAGGAAGATAGTTTAGACCGGGGAGGGGGGGGGGGGGTGTCTGAGCAGCCGCTCTCACACTGATAAACTAACAAAGCTCTCAAGTCTCACTGATTGGACCTGATGTGCGTGTGCGTGTGTGGCTAAAGCTCGTGCTTGTGTGTGTGAGCTACGGAGTAGCGAGTTACACACACACACACACTGGTCCCACACTTTAGACATTTTCACACTCCATCGGTGTCCACGTCGTCCGCCAGAGACAAAATGTTGCAAGTTGATTAATTCAGTCTGGGTAAAACTAGACAAAGCGTCACGTGAATTAAACAGAGCTTCGAGGTGGAGAATTTGTGTTGAATAATTTTTGTAATCGAACAATTTCAGTAATTCGAGCAATCGTTTCAGCCCTACCCCCATCTGTCTGTGACGTTTGCGTGTTAATTTGTGCAGATGTGTGTGTACAGTCGATGTGTCTGTTGATTTGTGTGTTGTTGTTGTTTCAGGAGCCACAGAAGTTAATGATTCCTAAGAAAGGACAAGAACCTGTGAGGACTTTACAGCTCAGAGACACACACACCGCTCAGGTACTGTGTGCGTATGTGTGTGTGTCTGTCTGTCTGTGTCTGACCTGGTTTCCATGGTTACAGAAGCTGCAGGCCGCCATCTTGGAAGCTCAGCTAGCACAGCAGCAGCGGCGGATGGCGAGAAAGAAATCTCAGAGATTCTTGAAACCGATTGGAGGACAGCGATGATGTCATGATTATTTCATTGGAAACGATGAAGATGTTTGTGTGAAGAGGAAATAATTTTATAAGAACTTGATTTGATTTGTTTGTGTTTGATGATTGTTTGAATCGTGTAAAATAATCTGGTGGAATAATAAGAAACAAATCACTTTATAAATAAAGAATATCAATAAAATTTAATTGTAAATATTTTTCTTATACATTTAAAAAGATGGTGAACAACAAAGTTCAAATCAAGACGTTCAAAACATCCCTAAAATAGTAGAAAGTGGAAACAGCGTTGGAATGTTAAAATGAAACAATAATCTCTCCTTTTTAACCTTTTCACATTCATGCTGCACTCAGCTTCACCACAACACTGTGAAATACAGTTAGTTTGTGTTAAATCATGTGTATGTTTAGAGCATCCAAAATCAAAATGATGAAACATGAATCATTGTGTAAATTACCAAATAATTCAGTGTCAGTCTCCCCAAGTACACAAATATAATTGTAACTACAGTGTTAGCACAATTATATCACACGATGGAAGTCATTTTTAATCTAAAAAAGTCAGAAAGAACCTAATTTTTCAAAAATCTTGCGTGTGTTTGTGTGTGCATATTTTACACATCATCACTGATGGTGACATGAGATTGTGCTGACACAGCGCTGCGCAGACCGACTGGATGATGGTCAGTAGATCATCTTCAAATAACACAGACTGATTGACAGAGTGTGTAGCTGTATTAACTCAGATCAATAGGACGGTTTCTGTCATAATCTGACTATTTTTCATGGACTGATTAGAGCAAAGTTACAGGACCTGATGGAGAACCCACATTAAATGAGGGAGAAAAAAAATCATGTTATAGTTGTTTAAAAAAAAAAAAAATTGGTTAGTTTTTTACATTATTTAATAGGGATGTAACAATTCACTCAACTCCCGATACCATTCCATTCACGATACTGGGTTCACAATACGATTCTCTCACGATTTATTTTACAAAATGGGACTGTAGACAAATAATGACTGAAAAATATTCCTTTATTTTTTTTTGGGAAAAAAACTAGAAAATACTGTACTATTTTCCTTTTATTTTTCATTGTCAAAATAATCCCTTGATAAACTATTCAAAACAATTCAATTTAACTAAAAATAAATCTTGAATGAAATAAATAAAGGAATAATACAAATGAAGAAGAAGCCTATTAATTTAAATTCTGGTTCTATAGTAAACAATGCAAAACTGCATAATAGTTCTTTTTCTTTTGAAAAGTGCAACTGAAAATGTATTTTGTGCCTTAACAATTGGACTTTAAAAAAAAAAAAAAAACAGTGATTGCAGTGATTGACATTTATTTTATTTATTTATTCAGTTTATTTCCGACATGGTTACATTCACATTTTTTGTACATGCCGAAAAAGGAGACGAGAGAAGCAGTTTGCTTATCTGGGTCCCGTCCCCTGTTTTACCATCGCAGATTTACATGGGTTTACATGTCTACATCAGATATTTGTTTGGACCAGCAGAGGGCGCTGGTAACCCAGTGGTCGGTTGGCATGTAGTTATTCTGGCAGTGAAGAAGAGATGCTATGCTAGCAGACAGAGCTAATAGAAAAGC
This sequence comes from Gouania willdenowi, assembly GCF_900634775.1. Taxonomy (NCBI): domain Eukaryota; kingdom Metazoa; phylum Chordata; class Actinopteri; order Blenniiformes; family Gobiesocidae; genus Gouania; species Gouania willdenowi. Next base: position 45,669,056 of record NC_041046.1, read on the forward strand.
GTGACTATTACAGATATTCCTGTAATATTACAGATATTCTTTCGGTGCTAAAGGGGTAAGGAATCATTTATGAACATGTTTAAGAGTAGAAGGCGGCCAGAAAGAAAGTAGTAGCAGATTCCGCCTGCCGCCTCCACTTCTGGACGAGAGAGAAGGATAAATATATTAAAAAAAAGTACTGCGATTCAATTTTCAGAATATCGATGTGAACTGTGATACCTATGAATCGATTTTTAACTGCCTTACAATTAATCGTTACATCCCTATTTTTTAATGTTAGTGCAGCTCATTTAAATAGGGGTGGTCTGCACCAGTTCTGCTCGCGCACTAATGATTGCTGCAATCTTAGGGCTCTATTCTCCCGTCTGGACTTAAGCACTTTTTTGCGCGCCTGAAGGTGGGCTGAAGGAAAGGAGGCGGTGATGTCATTTTTTTTGGGCTGTCTAGAAATCACAGAACATGGAGTTTTACCAATGCTTGTAAATGTCATTGAAATCTGTGAAAAAAAGTTGACTTTTAATTTGAAACGCCTTCATTGATAAACAGTGTAACAGGTTGATTTGATCAGATCATTGATCAGATTATTGCAATGTGACTGAGGATCGGCCACATTGGGTCCGTGTCACAGTTAAAATCTCTCTCCTCGATCATCATCATCATCAGTTTTAAATATAAATAGTTTAAAGTGACCTGAGCTGAGCCTCATTAAAATATGTGTGGGAACAGTTTGTGTTCCATCCTCATCTGCATATTCACTCTGTAGTGGATCAAACTGTGACTTTACGTTGGACATAAAATAGTTGAATCACTTTGACCAACGTGGACAGAAGTCTGTGTCTGTCACAGTTTTAATTAATCACACAGCAGCAGCTGAGTGATCACAGCTGCTGCTGCACGACAAACGAGTCTGTGTGGCTTCAAATGTAACTAAGTCCATATTTCTAGTGCAATATAATGTTTCACCTAATGGGGGCGCTGCACTTATTCCAGGGTTAGAAGAACGTAAGAGGAGAAGGCCCTAAGCACACTGGAGAATGTGCGTAAAGCCAGATTTGAATGGGAACGCCCACATTTCAGGGCTGCTCCACCCACAGTGTGTAACTGGGATGAAGGCGTGCAGTGACTGATTTAAATACAGGAGGAGAATAGCATACAGACAGAAACAGCACCACTGTACAGATTTTTGGAGAATAGAGACCTTAGTGAATTCCGTGCAGCAGGTGAAGAAACTGCATCACTAAAGGATTCAGGGAAGCAACTAAATTACCACCTTTATTTCAGATCTTTGTGAATGAGTAACTAAACACCAGAGGGTGTTTGATCAAACCCAGCTCAAGGTTAAGTCCAGGTTTAACCTGAGAGTCTGGCTCTGTTAAGCCTGGTTCTAACTGGAACAGCGGTTTCATCAGAGAAAACACCTTGGTTACCATAGTAACATAATAATAAATAAAACTGTCCAACTCCAAAAGGGATTTGAACCAAACACCTTCTGTTGTTTAGAGTTAACTTTAAGGATTTGAACCTTTAGAACAAACCTTACTTCATCTTTGATCTTTAACACAGAGGTATGTGGTAACCATGGTAACCCAAGGGCAGTATGGGATGGCGTTGGTTAATGGGTTGTAATCTGATTACTTGTCCCTGAGTGCTGGATGATGTCATCAGCGTGAGAGGAAACGAAGCACAGATTGGAGGTAATGAAGTCGCTGATGACAAACAACCTGACTGTAAACAAACAAAGTGGATCCATCGTCTACATCATCATAGATCTATGTTCAGTAGATGATTGGTTCTTTGCTGGGTTTCTTAATGACATTAGTTGTTCCTATAAAAACCTTTAGTTTGTGCTCTGAGCAGAAATGACTTTAACACATGTTGGATTGTTTTTGTTTTTCTTCAATGTGGTGATGTAGAAAAGAGTGGTCATGTGACCTCTGAGCTGCTCTTTATATTTACTGAGAAACAACGAGTTTAGAAACAGCAAAGAATCAGCAGGTGAGCATGTTCATGTTTCAGATCAAATCCTTTATTTCTCTTTGGTTCTCATCTTTAACATTTATAATTCTCATTTCCTGTTTTGTCAAAAGACTTGATTTTTAATTTTGTAGAAAAATGCTTTTGATTGTATTTTAGTTTGTTTCTAAAGAAGAAATTTAAAGCTTTTCACTTTTAATCTGCAATACTTTGATCACAAAGATTAAAGTGAAATGTATTAAAATGTTTTAACGAGACTTGTAATAACCTGTGATAATGTATAATAATATGTGATAATGTATGATAATCTGTGATAATCTGTGATAATATGTGATAATATGTGATAATATGTGATAATATGTGATAATGTATAATAATCTGTGATAACATGTGATAATATGTGATAATATGTGATATGTGATAATGTGTGATAATGTATAATAATATGTGATAACCTGTGATAACGTGTGACTGCAGATGTCAGAGTGTGAGGATCTGAGCTGTTGAAGATGTTCCGGCTGCTGCTGTTCACCTGTTGCTCCGTGTGTTCACTGAGAGTCTCGTCCTCATTGGTTCATGGACACCTGGAGCTGGATGAGAGCCTGGCTGAGGAGAACCGACCTCGGACCTCCTACTCATCAGAACCTGGTCAGTGTTTTAATCTCTAAGAACGGATTGAGTAGAAGACAAATGTTGAGACGTGTTTGTTGTGCAGAGAGAAGTTCTGCTGCCGACCCTGAAAGACTTTCAGCTCTGATTAACATGGACTCAGCAGAAAATCACTTTATGATGGAGACTGGGATCTATGACGAGGTTTGATCTTAGCCTTCATTGGTCTGTGTGTGTGTGTGTGTGTGTGTGTGTGTATTGTGAGGTTAATTTATATCATAAAATGAAACATTTTTAAAGCACTTTTTGCTCCCTAAATGGACCAATTAACAACCAATTAATCTAAATGTTTAATAAAAGAATAATGTTAAAGATGTACAAACAATCATCTGTGTCTGAGTGACAGCTGTCATAGCTGCCATGTTTCAGCACCAAGGTCAGCGCTACATCACTGCTAATTTAGCCACAAAGGTCACTAAACTTTCAGAACACATAAACACACAAATACTAAAACCATAACCAAATTAAAATATGTGTTTTTACCTTTTATTTGTCCAAAACAAAAAGAGAATTTTGTATCTTCACAACTTTTTTTCATATTTCCAGTCGAGGCCTGCCTTGTCTTTCATAAACCTAGAGCAGCAGCTCATCTTAGTTTTGAACTGAGCCTCTGTCTTAATGTCTATATCACAATGTTAACTTATTTAACTTATACACAAATATTCTATCCCATTTCTTTTATGTGCACCTCATACATTCACTAAACACACATGTTCACACAGGGGGATGGAGAGGCATCATAACAGGGTGGTGGGAATATCGGGTGGGGGCCCGGCCCCTCTGTTGATGGCTGGGCCACCATGTAGAGCACAAATACATTAGGATAGTGCAGGCGGGCATGGCTGGGCGGTGGTTCTCAGGGGCGTGGGAACTGTCGGCCTGGCGGGCGTGGTGGTGCTTCTTCCCTTCGGATGTAGCTTGGTGTTTGTCTCGTCTCCTGGTTGCCTTGGGGGCGGTCCTCGCGGTGTGCGGGCCCGGGGCAGCCTGCCGCGTCGGTGTGGGAGGTGAGCGCGCTGGGGGGGGGTAGACACGTTGATCCTAAATACCTGTTCTAGGTATTACCACTCACTCCTTCCCTCTGTCCACAGAAACCACCATTATACCTAAGATTCACACTGGTCACAATCCACAACACAATAAGCACAATATACACAACTACAAATACACATCTCACTTTACAATAATCAACTCTTCCCACCCTTTACATTTACCACCTCAAGTCTCTCCTCCCTGTTCCCCTCCCCCTCCATCTCCACCCCACCCCCTCACCCAGGTGTAACACTGCTCTCTCTTTTTATATTCTCCCTTTAATAAAGTGTTACTTACACTTCCTTATGGAGGGCTGGTGATGGTCACAGTTATGCAATAAAATAAATTATTTTTTTTAATTGCAATAACAAAACATGCATGACTGTCTTAAAATGATTGCAGTTCTTGAAGTGTTGACATTTGACAGCTTCTCTGTCGTCCTCATGTCCTCCTGGATAGTTCTCCTCCTGTGTCCTGTTTGTTGGAGGCAGGTTCTCCTGAGTTAGCATCATCACTACAGATGCTGTTACTCGTTACGCTAACTGCTGCTACTAGCTACGCTAACTGCTGCTACTAGCTACGCTAACTGCTGCTACTAGCAACGCTAACTGATGCTACTAGCTACGCTAACTGCTGCTACTAGCTGGGCTAACTGATGCTACTAGCTACGCTAACTGCTGCTACTAGCTACGCTAACTGCTGCTACTAGCTGGGCTAACTGATGCTACTAGCTACGCTAACTGCTGCTACTAGCTACGCTAACTGCTGCTACTCGCTACACTAACTGCTGCTACTAGCTACGCTAACTGCTGCTACTAGCTACGCTAACTGCTGCTACTAGCTGGGCTAACTGATGCTACTAGCTACGCTAACTGCTGCTACTAGCTACGCTAACTGCTGCTACTAGCTACGCTAACTGCTACTACTAGCTATGCTAAATGATGCTACTAGCTACGCTAACTGCTGCTACTAGCTACGCTAACTGATGCTACTAGCTACACTAACTGCTGCTACTAGCTACGCTAACTGCTGCTACTAGCTACGCTAACTGATGCTACTAGCTACGCTAACTGCTGCTACTAGCGACGCTAACTGCTGCTACTAGCTACGCTAACTGCTGCTACTAGCGACGCTAACTGCTGCTACTAGCTACGCTAACTGCTGCATTATGGATTTTAATTCTTCATATATTTATAGAATTATTCCTCAATAGTGACGTGAGTTTCTCTCCAGTTTCCCAGTGATTGTGATTAGTCTGACGCTGTAATCTCCTCCTCTGTCACGAGAGCGTGCACATAGCCAGGCTGGAATCACCTGGTTAAGTTAGTGAGTTGATATCTAGATTCATAGAACAGCTTCTGTCTGACAGAGAATGTTTGGTTATGTGAATCTAATGGAGATAAATCCAGGATATAATTATCTAACTTTGTAGTATAGGCCCTAAGTGACTGTGTTATGTGTTTACGTAACTGTGTGTGTGTGTGTGTGTGTGTGTGTGTGTGTGTGTGTGTGTGTGTGTGTGTGTGTGTGTGTGTGTGTGTGTGTGTGTGTGTGCAGGGCCGCTCCATGCGCTCTCCTCGTCGCTGCATACCCCACCAACAGTCATGTCTGGGCTACCCTCTCCCCTGCTGCGATGCCTGCGACACCTGCTACTGTCGCTTCTTCAATGCAATCTGTTACTGCCGTCGAGTCGGCCACACCTGCCCCTCGAGACGCACCTGAAAGTGAACGTGACACCTGCAGCTGAAAGCTCTCACATAAGGAAAAAGCGTTGAATAATAAATGGATATTAATGGAAACGTTCTCAGTGATTTTAACAACTGCTTGTAAACACAGTCTGTCAGGATTGAATCAATAAAGTTTGCCTTTATTTGACCAGTTTGAAGGAAACCTCAGAGTCTGTAAAAGAAACGAAGTGAGAGAAATCCATTAAACATGGAGTCACAGCTGACAGATGTCATTGACAGATCGGCCATTTCATGCGTGGTGTAAACTTGAACCCTTAAGGAGCCTACAGTAAAATAATTACAGCAGTAAAGTCATAACTGGTCATTAATACAATAAAATGTGTCTGATGTGCCTATATTAAAACATAAACGGGTATATGAAGCACGTGTTTATTTAATAGGCAGTGGCTATCCGCACATAAGCCCGTTACAATATACCGTCATATAGCGCCCCTCATTGGCCAGTTTAGGTCACGTGATTAAGAAGTTACATACTTGTACTTTGCTATTAATATGTAGATTCCTAAACTACATTACAGACCAACTAACCCTAACCCAAACAATAACACTAACCTTTTGAAGTGGATTTGAATTTTGTGCGTGTATCGTTTGTTCAGCCATTTTGTACGTACGGCTAGCCACTTCATGTTTAATATACTTACAATCTAACAGAACGTGTAACTGTGTCCCATCCTGATGGTCTTTAGGAAGATAAACTCTCTGTCATATTTTACAATGTATTTACACCAGTTCTTTGTTTTTTTCACCAGAACGTCTTCATTCATCATCTCTGCTCTGAGAGATGGATGGATAGATTTGTTGCCGCTGTCGGCACTAATCTCACGAGAACTGCCACTCAGGCCACTTCAGGAGGCAATTCTTGCGAGGCTAGTGACAGTGTTCAGTTTAGAGAGACATAGCACTGTTTTTATTTATTATTATAATAAAATACGGAATATTTACGGGAAAATACTAATATGGAACAATGGCAAATACCGGATACTTGACAGGTACTATATGTTTATTCCCCCTTTTTTTCTTTTTCTCATGGCCCGAACCACTGGCCCACCAGGGAAATAGTGTGTTTTCTGTCACATTTGTTAGGTTTAATAGTGTCCAATTGATTCTCATTCTAGTAAACATTTATGGATTTTAACTTAATTAAAGCCACCAAACAGATGTCAGAAACTACAAAGGATAAAATGTATTACAGTTCTAAAACAGACACTTTTATCCAAAGTGACGTCCAGCACATTGGCATTAACCGTTGCCATGGTTATAATAAAACATTAGTTATGCACTTTAAAACATAAGTCATTTGGATCTCCTTCCTACAGTTGTTGGACCAAAGCCCGAATGTTTCAGCCACATTTTAACAATTAACTGCTTCATTAAAAACACCAGAACACCTGCTTAAAGCTCTAACTGTCGACTGTGAAGGAGGTGCTTATTGTTCTGTTTTTTCAGTGGAATATTCAGAGAAACAGCATATTGGAACTGCTTGAAAAGCACCATCCACCAAACTGCATTGGACACCTTTGGTCTTAGAAAGAGAAGAGATGTTCTTAAGCCAGCTCTCTAGTAAAAACAGGAAGCTCTGCTGAGGGTAAAATCAAGGCCAACAAAGAAGACCCTTGACAACATCAACTGCCCAGCAAACTGTCCACCAGTGTGTCAAGGATTACTGGGAATCTTTGTGTTCACGGAGGATTGGAACTGCTAGAAACAGGATACATCAAAGAGTTCTTAAGAAGAAAGACAGAACAATTATTGAGAACAAAGGACAAAAAGTGAATGAACAGATTGAGGACTACAGTGAGCTTTATGGGGTAGAAGACACTGCCAACCAAGACTACATAGGCAGTCTACCAGATTCTATTGTTCAGCTCCATATTGATGACCCACCAGAGATCATCAATATCATCAAGAGCCTGTGCCCAGGGAAGGTGGCTGGAAGTGAAGAGATTCCTGTCAAAATAACTGCAATATATAAGAATAAAGGTGAATGAGGGAAATGCAACAACTACCGGATCACAATGTGGCTTCATGGCCAACTGTTCAACCACAGATATGATATTTGCTGCAGGAAAAGTCTCATGAACAACTTTTGTAGACCTTACCAAAGCTTTCAATCTTGTGAATTTGAGCTCTCAGGTCACTGTACTTGTAAAGACCGGCTGTCCTCCAACTCTGCTTACACTGATTCAATCCCATGATGGCATGAAAGCAACAGTGCACTTTGATGGTGACCTACAGTATCTGATAGTTTTCCTATACACAGAGGTTTCAAACAAGGCTGTGTGTTTGCGCCAACTTTTGTTTGGCCTATATTTCTCTCATGTTTTTAGGACAATTTACTGTAACCGCGACACAAATACGGGGGTGTCCCTACTATCACAGGGGGATGGTAACTACTTCAACTTCACCCGCTTTAAAGCTGGGACTCAGACTCAAAAGATCATAGTTAGAGAACTCCTGTACGCAGATGATGATGCTGTGTGCTTCATCTCCTGAACAGCTTCAAGTTCTGTTGAAGTGCTTTACTGACTCCTGTATAAAGTTTGGACTCACCAAGTCTGAAGAACACAGTGTATCGAAGTCAAAAGATACCCATCATTTCACCATAAAAGACACTGAGCTAGAGGATGTTGACAAGTTTACATATTTTTTGCTCAACTCTTGTGAAGAACACCACCATTGATAATGAAATATCAATACAACTCGGTAAAGCAACATGCCTGGAAAAACAGACTCAGTATCGTACAAATGGTCAGGATGTATGAGGTGTCCTCCTGTATGAGGCGTCTTCCTGTAGGTATCGACCCCAGGAGTCCAAGCAATCTACGGTTCATACTTGGCAAAACCTGGAACAGCTTTCTTCAAGATTGAAGTTTGCCCAGCCGCACTGGACCGGCCATGTCAATTGATTGCCAAAACACCACGCACATCATTTCCTTTAAGGAGAACTACAAGAAGGAAGCTGTCATACTGGTAGACCAAGGCTGAGATTTAAAGATGTTTTCAGCCAGATCCAGGGGCGGGGCTCCAGGGGGTGCTGGGAGGGCGGCATGCCCCCGGATAGAAGGTAGGACTTAAGGGAGCCAGGCCTCTACCACGTCCCAGGGGAGCTAGAGAAGGTGGGTCCTAACATGACTTGTACCCAGAGGCGTCCAGAGTATAGGCACAGTCTGTTTAACATCACCCATCATGCAGATTTATACAGGGATTATAGAGACCCACTTCATGTGACGTATGCATACTAAATTAGGTGCATGCGCGCGCAGGCTCGGTGCAAAACGTCAGAAGCGATCGTGTCAACGTAATCACTGCTGAGGCGATGGTGCACGGGAGCGAACAGAGCCCTATTTCAGTCTGGATCCAGTAAAAAGTGACCATAAAAAGCTGAATATGGACTGATATGCAGACGTGGGACAGTGAGGAGGAGACTTAATGGAGAGATTGAAACTCATTCGTTGAAACTGATCAGAATACGCAAAATACATGGAAACCTTCGGTAACAGGAGTACAGCAGCCGTCCTACCTGCCCGTTCATAGCAAGTAGTAATAAACATCTAGAGACTTAATGCTTTTTAGATTTTCTTTTGTATATACACTGTGTTTTTCTATCAGATATTTTCTGCACCAAGTATGCGCTCACACGTCAGTCACGTGTCTCATGTTTGTCCACATTGAAATGGGTCTATATGTTGTCCCACTCATTCTCCAAGTTAAAACGTATTAAAAACCATATGAGGAGCACAGTGGGACAGGAGAGACTGAGTGGACTTACCATGATGTCTGTAGAGAATGAGAGATCAAAGAAAATGGACATACAAAGCATTATGGACAAGTTTGCAGAGCACAAGGCTCATCGTATGCCCTTCAAATAGTGATGAGTATGTCTATAGTACTTCATATTAAATAGTGTTAGTGAACATGTGGGTCACTGTGTTAGTTTTACTAAACTTTATATCTACTGATACAGGCTTTGAGTTGAAATAGTTAAAGTGGATGTCAAAATAAAGTTGTCGCTATCAGTGGTGCTGAAATGCTTTGAATTTGTGTTGTTTTATTATTAGTGACCATGGAGTCTGTTGTTCTCTTGTTTTGTTATGTTTCATGTCCGTTTGATGGACTTCAAAATGACATAGTCGCTCTTTGTGGTGCGGAAGCTTGTAAGCCCCGCTGTTGTGGGCATGTGTATGTTGTAAAATAATGTTTTCATGAGCTTTATTATTTGGGTTTAAAGGGCCAGATCTGAAAGACTTTGGCATTGAACCAGAATCCTGGACCTGGTCCAAAGATCATGATTAACTGGAGAGAAAAACTCTTGATGGTCGACTCAAAGATGTCAACAGAAACCTCATAAATCTCAGAGAAAGGCGCCTTAAACGCCACAGATGAAAGGGAAGAAGCCATACATTGTCATCCATGACATCCCTCATTTATCTTTATTGGGAGATACTTTACACTAACCAACAAAGGGAACTCATTACTTCACTTTAGGAACACTGCTTCTTTCTTTTTCTTCGGAGTACTAAATAAATAAATGAAGGAATGCCACATATTCAGGGTTTCTGTGTTTAATGGATAATCAGATTGAGTAGTTTTGATGCTCTTAGTTAGCAGCAATGGTCTGGTCCATCCACGAACGCAGCTCGGTGACACGTGCATACACACCAGGCATTGTAGGAGTGCAGGTTCCACTGCCCCAGGACACGATTCCCACCAGGGTCCAGGCTCCAGCCTTCTGACACACCAGAGGACCACCAGAGTCGCCCTGAAAGCACAACGCCATAAATACGCAGCAGAGCTAGCTGGGCCGACCAGCTGCGTAGGAACACGTACCATGCAGGAGGAGGCACCAGAGGCACCAGCACAGATCATCAGGTTAGTGATCTTATTTCCCCAGTAACGACTGCACTGTTGGTTGGTCAGCAGAGGGAGGGCCGCCTGCTGCAGGAGAGCGGGGGTGTCTGGAGCTAAAGGCACACATACGATACAACACCAATCACATCTCTACTGTCCCATAAAGCAGAGAGTGCAGCTCTTACCATTGTGACGAGTCAGGCCCCAGCCAGAGGTGACACACCTCATACCCCCAGGATAGTTATCGCCTGTCTCCGCCACACACACTGGGGACACACGCATGTTGATGGTAGCAGGCGTGGCCAGCTTGATGAGCAGGATGTCGTTGTTGATGGTGTATCCGTTGTACTTAGGGTGTTTGAACACCTGAGGGACACACACTGTGCCGTCAGACACACACTAAGGAGGAGGTGACAAAAGACTAGCTAGAGACCTGAACAGCTTCTACTGCAGGTTTTCACACCCACCCCCCAGCTCATTAGCATCAGCCCATCACCTGGACTCTGCCCTTCCTGCTCCCCCTACTTCCCCCCCTACCTCTCCCTCTGTCCCCCCACCTGCCCTGAAGATCAATGAAAGAGATGTGTGCCAGCTATTCAAGAAACAAAAGATCAAAAAGGCTCCAGGACCAGACGGAGTATCTCCCTCCTGCCTGAAAGCCTGTGCTGAGCAGCTGGCTCCCATCTTCACACGGATCTTCAACACATCACTGGAGCTGTGTGAAGTACCTCCTGCTTCAAAAGTTCCAGCATCATCCCAGTCCCCAAGAAACCTGCCATCACAGGACTTAATGACTATCGACCCATTGCTCTGACGTCTGTAGTCATGAAGTCCTTTGAGAGGCTGGTTCTGAGCCACCTGAAAAAGATCACAGGACCCCTGCTGGACCCCCTGCAGTTTGCCTATCGGGCAAACAGGTCTGTCGAGGATGCAGTCAACATTGGTCTGAACTTCATCCTGCACCACCTCGACTCCCCAGGGACCTACGCTAGGATCCTGTTTGTGGATTTCAGCTCTGCATTCAACACCATCATCCCGGACATCCTTCACCAGAAACTCACCCAGCTCACAGTGCCGGCCTCCACCTGTCAGTGGATCACCAACTTCCTGACTGACAGGAAGCAGCAAGTAAGGCTGGGAAGCATCACATCTGGCACCCGGTCACTCAGCACTGGCGCCCCCCAGGGGTGTGTTCTCTCCCCACTGCTATTCTTCCTCTACACCAATGACTGCACCTCAGGGGACCCCTCTGTGAAACTCCTGAAGTTTGCAGATGACACCACCGTCATCGGTCTCATCCGGGACGGGGACGAGTCTGCCTTCAGATGGGAGGTGGAACAGCTGGATCTCTGGTGCAGTCAGAACCACCTGGAACTGAACCCGTTCAAGACCGTGGAGATGACAGTGGACTTCAGAAGAAATCCCCCCCCACTCCCCCCCCTTACCATTTTAAATAGGGAATTGGCTACCGTGGACTCCTTCAGGTTCCTGGGATCCACAATCTCACAGGACCTGAAGTGGACCTCCCACATAGACTCAACCAGGAAAAAGGCACAGCAGAGGATGTACTTCCTGCGTCAGCTGAGGAAGTTCAACCTGCCCCAGGAGCTGCTGATAATGTTCTACACCTCCATCATTCAGTCTGTTCTGTGCACCTCCATCACTGTCTGGTTTGGATCTTCAACCAAACTAGACAGACACAGACTACAAAGGATAGTCAGGACTGTAGAAAAGATCATTGGTGTTGATCTGCCCTCCATCCAAGACTTATACCTGTCCAGGGTCAGGAAACGGGCAGGTAGCATCACTGCAGACCCCTCTCACCCTGCACACAATCTGTTTAAACTCCTCCCCTCTGGCAGACGCTACAGATCACTGTACGCCAAAACAACCCGCCATAAAAACAGTTTCTTCCCCCAGGCTGTCACTCTGATCAACACTGAACAGTCAAAGAGTGTCAGTCCTGTTTCTGTGAAAAAACCCTGGAACCAAACATAACAACCCTGGATCAATCTGACACTGAGAATGTTCATGTACATACCTTTAATTTAAATGTTCTCCTGCACTACTCATCAATGCTCTACTGCACTATTTTCCTTTTATTAATATTATATTTTATTATTACCTTTCTTTTCTATTATTTTTCCTTCTTTTTATCTTATTTTTTTTAATTTTTATTTTTTTTTTTTTTTTTTTTATACTATTATTATTATTATTATTATTATCATCATCTTGTTATTTGCACATTCTAGTCTAACTACTGTTTATATTTATACTTATGTTTATACTTATTATCATCTCTTCTAGTTGATTGTTTATTATTGAATGTTTTCACTATTGGAGAGAGCACAGTTGACCGAGTCAAATTCCTCGTGTGTACAACATACACTTGGCCAATAAAGATGATTCTGATTCTGATTCTGATTCTGATACTCACCTTACCAACCTTCATCACCTGGATGTCCTCTTCGTTGGAGGAGCGGTCATGTTCTCCGAGGATCACACGGTGAGAAGTCCTGCTCACATCAAACAGAGCCATCGTCTCAAAGATGCACAATGTGCACAACACTCGACACACTTCATGAGTCAGCGCTGTGTCATGACACGCTATCAAAGATGACTTTCAAACTAAACCAAGTTACATTTCTTAAAGCACAGCTTGAAAGGGTTCATGATGTGAATGTAATGCTTCAGGTTTACTACAATCACATTAATATAGTGAATATAGTTCATGTTTTATGGGCACCAGAAATTAAAGATTTGTTTTGAGGTGATGATGGAGGTTAGGTTTAGGATTATTTAAACTGGAACTTGTTCCTACTCCCCTTCAAACATGTAAACGTGAGCCTTTTCTTTTTTACCTATGAGTGCCTGTACTTTATTTAATTTCTTCTGATATCCATCCAAGCTTTGTGTGTTTGTTTTTAAAGGTTTTGATGCTCTTTCTCAAAGGTTATCATAGTTCGATAAGAATACCAGAATATAACTTAGTTTCTTAAAAGACAAGTGAATATTCAAACACATACTAACAAAAAATATAGATTTTCTATAAAAGCACTTGAATTACTGAACAGTTCAGGGATCAGGATACTTTTCACTCTTTAAGTCTTCATTACAGTTTGCTTTTTGTGTTTTTGTAAATGTAATGTTCTTAACTGTTTTTACTACATCAACAGGAAGTTAGGACTCCCTGTGTTGAGGACATTTACTTTGAAAGCACTAAATACAGCCCAGTCTTCTCTCCTGATATTGAAGTTCTGAGACCATCATTCAAACACAGTTTACAGTTTGCTGAACTTTTGCTAATTCGGAGGGTTTTAGACTTTAGAAAATATTGTAGATTTTGCTGAATTCTTTACCTGACATTGCAGTGAGCAGCTGTTACCACCCAGTTCTCATTGATGAGAGAGCCTCCGCAGAAATGAAAGCCAGTGTAATCCTACAAAACAGACACAGTGAAGCATTAAACATTCACCCTTAAAGTGACTTTGGTTTGTGCAGGTTCACCAACCTGCAGAGAAACCTGCCAGGGCCAGGAGTGGGGCACGGCCTCCTCACCGTTCACGATACGGGAGTATCCGGTGATGACGGGAGGAATGGCTGGAGTGCCGCAACCTGTGGGAATTAGTTTATATTCTTTCACCTTTTACTTTTATTCTGAACCTAGTCTTGTTTCACTTTCTGAGAAGGTGTTAGTTTACATTTATTCTATCCATCAATAGAAGCACAATCAGATTGGTGTGCACAGTGATATCAATACATTACAGAATAACAACACCTCTAGATGTATGGAAGGAAATGTGGGGTCTTACCGTACGCGGCACCGGCGAAGGCGAGGCAGAAGAAGATCCAGACGAAGGCCATGACTGAGTCGTGTTCCCTGAGGTCCAGTGAGGAGCTTTTAAAGAGCTGATGATGGATTCTGATTGGACAGGACTGTAGGGACACCTTATCAGCTGTGGGAGTTTGTACAGGTGACGCTGACTCTGCATTTATTATTTGCTGACTGAGAGACGTACTGATGACTGCTTGGATACATGGACATAAATAATATTGCTATCTTCATGTAAGGTTCCCATAAGTTTTCAAAGTCCCTTTGTTTTCCTTTTTGCAATATATTTGTTAATATATTAGTTAGTCTTTCTAGTCCAATGCATTCTGAAAGTTCTTTGATCCATTGTTGTATTGTGGCCACACCAGCCTGTCATTGACCAATTCCGTTAGATCTCGGGAGCTAAGCTGGGCTGGGCCTGGTTAGTAGTTGGATGGGAGACCGCTGAGAATTCCAGGTGCCACAGTGGTATCTGTCATTGTGCCCTTGGGCAAGGCACTTCACCTACATTGCCTAGTATGAATGTAGTGAGTGTTGGTGGTGGTCAGAGGGTCCTATGGTTCACTATGGCAGCCTCGCTTCCGTCAGTCTGCCCCAGGGCAGCTGTGGCTACAATAGTAGATTACCACCACTAAGTGTGGAGTGAAAGAATAATACCTTAATTCTGTAAAGCGACTTTGAGTGTCTATGATAAAGCGCTATATAAAACTGATGCATTATTATTATTATTATTGAAGGAGCTTCGATCTTCTTCGAGTTTAGCGAGATAGCTCTCCTGGCAGGCAATAGCCCAAAGTAATTTCTTTTGCTTCTTTATTCTTGAAAAGTCTCCTGGGTATATTCCTAATATGCAAAGTTTGGCAGAAAGGGAAATCTGTACTTAAAAAACTTCTGATAGACATTTAAGCACATCATTCCAGAATTGTAGTATATCTGTACACTCCCATACACAATGTATAAGTGTCCCTTTGTGATCTCGACATTTAGTACATGTGTCTGGAATATTGCTGAACATGCGTTGAAGTATATAGACCCTTGTCAACCATTTGTATTGAAGTAACTTGAGTTGTGTATTGTTTGTTTCTTTTTGAGCCCTCAAACAAGCTTAATTCCAATCTGTTTTGTCTATATGTTCATGTTTGTCATTTCTCCAAGCATTTAATTAATCCACTGTAGAATCTGGTGAATTAGACCTGATTAGATTCTAATATTTTGACATCAAAAGTTTTTGTTCCCGCTTTTTGAGAGAAATTTCTTCTATTAGTGATAGATTGGGAAAATGTAAAATGTCTTCAGATTTAGATGAGAGAAAACTTTTTAGTTGTAGCTATTTGAAGAAATGCTTTGTAGGAATTTGAAACTTATGGCACAATTCACCAAACATAAGCAGTAATCATCCTCATATAAATCTTTAACCTTTTGAACATCCTTCACCTTCCACAATTTAAATCCTCCATCCCGTTTGCTCCGGTGCTTGGTTTTGACAGATGAATGGTGAAATGGGAGATGAAAAGTTGTGTAAACTTTATAGAATGTAAAACTATGGCTATGGATGATTACACAGCAACCTTGTGTGCACCCAAGATTACTGCGATGGATGGATGAATAGATGGAGGAACCGGGCGGAAAATGAATCAGTGAAGCGGATAAACAGGTAAGTGAACAAACAAGTAAGTAGCTACCGTGGGTGTGTGTGCGCAGTTAGAGAGAGAGACTGCTCTCACTGGAGAGTGCATTTAGGGACGGTCCCGCACCGTCACATCATCCCTTCCCTCTGGGAAGTTGACACTGTGGGGCAAACTTGAAAGATAGTCCACAATGACATTGGACATTCCTGCTCTGTGTCGGATGACGAACTTGAAGGGTTGAAGGGTGAGGTACCATCTCGTAAGACGAGTGTTCTGGTCTTTTATAGACTCAATCCACGTGAGAGCCTTTTGATCATTCTCTAAATCAAACTCTGGGCCAAGGAGGTAGTAGCGAAGGCTATCCAAGGCCCATTTGATATCAAGCCCTTCCTTCTCGCCTACTGAATACCTTGTTTTTCTTGGCTGCAGCTTGCGACTGAGGTACAGAATGGGGCGTTCCTCACCAGGTTCTCCCTGAGCCAACACTGCTCCCAGGCCCACATAAGAAGCATCCACTTGCACCAGAAATCTTCCATTGAAATCCGGGCTCTTCGAAACTGGAGAAGAACACAGGATTGTCCTCAGAGTGCTAAAGGCCTGCTCGCAATCCTCTGTCCAGTTCACAGGATTCCGCTGGTTCTTCATGATGAGGGCGGTGAGAGGAGCAGCAATCGTGGCGTACTGGAGTACAAACTGCAGATACCAGCCAGAGAGGCCAAGGAATGACCGGACCTCATTTTTGGTACGTGGCCGTGGTCAATTCATGATGGCCTCAAATGTGGTTGAATCTCATCTGGTATCCCAGGTATTTGGTCTCCTCTCGGGCCCACTCACATTTGGATGGGTTCAGTGTTGGACCAGCTTGGGCAATCTTCCCCAGGACCATTTACAAGTGCTTCAGATGTTGAGGTGATCCTTTTGCCAGTGCTTTATCTGTTTTTTATATTGTGAATGGTGTTATGTTTTTGGCCATATGTGCCTGTTTTTGTCTCCCTCTTGTGGCTCTTTATTTTTCTTTTAGGCTTGGTCCTGGTGGGGCGTGGACTCCGAGCAGGCACACCTGGCTCCAATTACTCATCACTGCAATAAAAAAGCCTCAGACTCACCTCCACTCATTGTTGGATTGTTCCGTCTATGTTGTGGTACTTCTCCTCAGAGATATCATGAAGTCTATGCCTTTTGCCAAGTTTTATTTTTGATTCTGGACTTTTATTCCTCTAGTACCCGAGCCTGCTCTGGAGTCACTCCCAGGATCAAGCCAAGCCAAGAGGACACTTTTTGTTAAATAAATTTACGTCGACCCACACTTTGGGTGTTGTGTTTGTTTATGGGTCCAACTTAACAAACCCTAACAAATGGACTCTTAAGTAAGAATGCTCATTGTCCATTGTATAAGCCCGCTGTCACTTTGCCTCTGCCCAGGGACTACAGATTTGTGTGTAGCTATCTCTGGGCTGAGCAACATATTTGTTGTGCAATTTCCCTGTTAAATAAATGAATAGATAAATGCTCTTCCCATGTCGCCCTGAAGCCGACGACGTCATTGAGGTAGGCTGCACTGCACTCCTCACAGCCAACCAAAACTTTGTCCATCAAACGCTGGAACTAACCCGAACCCTAAATGCTTTTTTAGCCCATTGTAAGTAAGTGCATTATATTTGCAGTAGTGTTTAGGGTCTTATGCTGGCCCTAACTCAATTTTTTAATTTTTTCAAATTTTTGAAAAATATGCCTTACTATAGCCTTACCTCTTATTTTGGGTGATTTTTCATATTTGTCATTTTTTGTGCCTTAATGCTTTTTTAGCCCATTGTAAGTAAGTGCATTATATTTGTAGTAGTGTTTAGTGTCTTATGCTGGCCCTAATTCAATTTTTTAATTTTTTGAAATTTTTGAAAAATATGCCTTGCTATAGCCTTAACTCTTATTTTGGGTGATTTTTCATTTTTGTCATTTTTTGTGTCATAATGCATTTTTAGCCCATTGTAAGTATGTGCATTATATTTGCAGTAGTGTTTAGGGTCTTATGTTGGCCCTAACTCAATTTTTAAATTTTTTGAAATTTTTGAAAAATATGCCTTGCTATAGCCTTATATCTGATTTTGGGTGATTTTTCATTTTTGTCATTTTTTGTGTCATAATGCATTTTTAGCCCATTGTAAGTATGTGCATTATATTTGCAGTAGTGTTTAGGGTCTTATGCTGGCCCTAACTCAAATTTTAAATTTTTTGAAATTTTTGAAAAATATGCCTTGCTATAGCCTTACCTCTTATTTTGGGTGATTTTTCATATTTGTCATTTTTTGTGCCTTAATGCTTTTTTAGCCCATTGTAAGTAAGTGCATTATATTTGTAGTAGTGTTTAGTGTCTTATGCTGGCCCTAATTCAATTTTTTAATTTTTTGAAATTTTTGAAAAATATGCCTTGCTATAGCCTTACCTCTTATTTTGGGTGATTTTTCATTTTTGTCATTTTTTGTGTCATAATGCATTTTTAGCCCATTGTAAGTATGTGCATTATATTTGCAGTAGTGTTTAGGGTCTTATGTTGGCCCTAACTCAATTTTTAAATTTTTTGACATTTTTGAAAAAATTACCTTACTATAGTCTTACCTCTTATTTTGGGTGATTTATTGTTTTTGTCATTTTTTGTGCCTTAATGCTTTTTTAGCCCATTGTAAGTAAGTGCATTATATTTGTAGTAGTGTTTAGGGTCTTATGGTGGGCCTAACTCAATTTTTTAATTTTTTGAAATTTTTGAAAAATATGCCTTGCTATAGCCTTACCTCTTATTTTGGGTGATTTTTCAAATTTGTCATTTTTTGTGCCTTAATGCATTTTTAGCCCATTGTAAGTATGTGCATTATATTTGCAGTAGTGTTTAGGGTCTTATGCTGGCCCTAACTCAATTTTGAAATTTTTTGAAATTTTTGAAAAATATGCCTTGCTATAGCCTTACCTCTTATTTTGGGTGATTTATTGTTTTTGTCATTTTTTGTGCCTTAATGCTTTTTTAGCCCATTGTAAGTAAGTGCATTATATTTGCAGTAGTGTTTAGGGTCTTATGCTGGCCCTAACTCAATTTTTTAATTTTTTGAAATTTTTGAAAAATATGCCTTGCTATAGCCTTACCTCTTATTTTGGGTGATTTATTGTTTTTGTCATTTTTTGTGCCTTAATGCTTTTTTAGCCCATTGTAAGTAAGTGCATTATATTTGCAGTAGTGTTTAGGGTCTTATGCTGGCCCTAACTCAATTTTTTAATTTTTTGAAATTTTTGAAAAATATGCCTTGCTATAGCCTTACTTCTGATTTTGGGTGATTTTTCATTTTTGTCATTTTTTGTGTCATAATGCATTTTTAGCCCATTGTAAGTATGTGCATTATATTTGCAGGAGTGTTTAGGGTCTTATGCTGGCCCTAACTCAATTTTTTAATTTTTTGAAATTTTTGAAAAATATGCCTTGCTATAGCCTTACCTCTTATTTTGGGTGATTTATTGTTTTTGTCATTTTTTGTGCCTTAATGCTTTTTTAGCCCATTGTAAGTATGTGCATTATATTTGTAGTAGTGTTTAGGGTCTTATGCTGGCCCTAACTCAATTTTTTAATTTTTTTAATTTTTTGAAAAATATGCCTTGCTATAGCCTTATATCTGATTTTGGGTGATTTTTCATTTTTGTCATTTTTTGTGTCATAATGCATTTTTAGCCCATTGTAAGTATGTGCATTATATTTGCAGTAGTGTTTAGGGTCTTATGCTGGCCCTAACTCAAATTTTAAATTTTTTGAAATTTTTGAAAAATATGCCTTGCTATAGCCTTACCTCTTATTTTGGGTGATTAATTGTTTTTGTCATTTTTTGTGCCTTAATGCTTTTTTAGCCCATTGTAAGTATGTGCATTATATTTGTAGTAGTGTTTAGGGTCTTATGCTGGCCCTAACTCAATTTTTTAATTTTTTTAATTTTTTGAAAAATATGCCTTGCTATAGCCTTATATCTGATTTTGGGTGATTTTTCATTTTTGTCATTTTTTGTGTCATAATGCATTTTTAGCCCATTGTAAGTATGTGCATTATATTTGCAGTAGTGTTTAGGGTCTTATGCTGGCCCTAACTCAAATTTTAAATTTTTTGAAATTTTTGAAAAATATGCCTTGCTATAGCCTTACCTCTTATTTTGGGTGATTAATTGTTTTTGTCATTTTTTGTGCCTTAATGCTTTTTTAGCCCATTGTAAGTAAGTGCATTATATTTGTAGTAGTGTTTAGTGTCTAATGCTGGCCCTAATTCAATTTTTTAATTTTTTGAAATTTTTGAAAAATATGCCTTGCTATAGCCTTACCTCTTATTTTGGGTGATTTTTCATTTTTGTCATTTTTTGTGTCATAATGCATTTTTAACCTATTGTAAGTATGTGCATTATATTTGCCGAAGTGTTTAGGGTCTTATGTTGGCCCTAACTCAATTTTTAAATTTTTGGAAATTTTTGAAAAATATGCCTTGCTATAGCCTTACCTCTTATTTTGGGTGATTAATTGTTTTTGTCATTTTTTGTGCCTTAATGCTTTTTTAGCCCATTGTAAGTAAGTGCATTATATTTGCAGGAGTGTTTAGGGTCTTATGCTGGCCCTAACTCAATTTTTTAATTTTTTGAAATTTTTGAAAAATATGCCTTGCTATAGCCTTACTTCTGATTTTGGGTGATTTTTCATTTTTGTCATTTTTTGTGTCATAATGCATTTTTAGCCCATTGTAAGTATGTGCATTATATTTGCAGTAGTGTTTAGGGTCTTATGTTGGCCCTAACTCAATTTTTAAATTTTTTTAAATTTTTGAAAAATATGCCTTGCTATAGCCTTACTTCTTATTTTGGGTGTTTTATTGTTTTTGTCATTTTTTTGTGCCTTAATGCTTTTTTAGCCCATTGTAAGTAAGTGCATTATATTTGCAGGAGTGTTTAGGGTCTTATGCTGGCCCTAACTCAATTTTTTAATTTTTTGAAATTTTTGAAAAATATGCCTTGCTATAGCCTTACCTCTTATTTTGGGTGATTTTTCATATTTGTCATTTTTTGTGCCTTAATGCATTTTTAGCCCATTGTAAGTAAGTGCATTATATTTGCAGTAGTGTTTAGGGTCTTATGCTGGCCCTAACTCAATTTTTAAATTTTTTGATATTTTTGAAAAATATGCCTTGCTATAGCCTTACCTCTTATTTTGGGTGATTTATTGTTTTTGTCATTTTTTGTGCCTTAATGCTTTTTTAGCCCATTGTAAGTAAGTGCATTATATTTGCAGAAGTGTTTAGGGTCTTATGCTGGCCCTAACTCAATTTTTTAATTTTTTGACATTTTTGAAAAAAATGCTTTGCTATAGCCTTATATCTGATTTTGGGTGATTTTTCATTTTTGTCATTTTTTGTGTCATAATGCATTTTTAGCCCATTGTAAGTATGGACATTATATTTGCAGTAGTGTTTAGGGTCTTATGCTGGCCCTAACTCAATTTTGAAATTTTTTGAAATTTTTGAAAAATATGCCTTGCTATAGCCTTACCTCTTATTTTGGGTGATTTATTGTTTTTGTCATTTTTTGTGCCTTAATGCTTTTTTAGCCCATTGTAAGTATGTGCATTATATTTGTAGTAGTGTTTAGGGTCTTATGCTGGCCCTAACTCAATTTTTTAATTTTTTGAAATTTTTGAAAAATATGCCTTGCTATAGCCTTACCTCTTATTTTGGGTGATTTATTGTTTTTGTCATTTTTTGTGCCTTAATGCTTTTTTAGCCCATTGTAAGTAAGTGCATTATATTTGCAGAAATGTTTAGGGTCTTATGCTGGCCCTAACTCAATTTTTAAATTTTTTGACATTTTTGAAAAAAATGCTTTGCTATAGCCTATTATCTGATTTTGGGTGATTTTTCATTTTTGTCATTTTTTGTGTCATAATGCATTTTTAGCCCATTGTAAGTATGTGCATTATATTTGCAGTAGTGTTTAGGGTCTTATGCTGGCCCTAACTCAATTTTTTAATTTTTTTAAATTTTTGAAAAATATGCCTTGCTATAGCCTTACCTCTTATTTTGGGTGATTTATTGTTTTTGTCATTTTTTGTGCCTTAATGCTTTTTTAGCCCATTGTAAGTATGTGCATTATATTTGTAGTAGTTTTTAGGGTCTTATGCTGGCCCTAACTCAATTTTTTAATTTTTTGAAATTTTTGAAAAATATGCCTTGCTATAGCCTTACTTCTGATTTTGGGTGATTTTTCATTTTTGTCATTTTTTGTGCCTTAATGCTTTTTTAGCCCATTGTAAGTAAGTGCATTATATTTGCAGTAGTGTTTAGGGTCTTATGCTGGCCCTAACTCAATTTTTTAATTTTTTTTAATTTTTGAAAAATATGCCTTGCTATAGCCTTACTTCTTATTTTGGGTGATTTATTGTTTTTGTCATTTTTTGTGCCTTAATGCTTTTTTAGCCCATTGTAAGTAAGTGCATTATATTTGCAGTAGTGTTTAGGGTCTTATGCTGGCCCTAACTCAATTTTTTAATTTTTTGAAATTTTTGAAAAATATGCCTTGCTAAAGCCTTACTTCTGATTTTGGGTGATTTTTCATTTTTGTCATTTTTTGTGTCATAATGCATTTTTAGGCCATTGTAAGTATGTGCATTATATTTGCAGGAGTGTTTAGGGTCTTATGCTGGCCCTAACTCAATTTTTTAATTTTTTGAAATTTTTGAAAAATATGCCTTGCTATAGCCTTACCTCTTATTTTGGGTGATTTATTGTTTTTGTCATTTTTTGTGCCTTAATGCTTTTTTAGCCCATTGTAAGTAAGTGCATTATATTTGCAGAAATGTTTAGGGTCTTATGCTGGCCCTAACTCAATTTTTAAATTTTTTGACATTTTTGAAAAAAATGCTTTGCTATAGCCTATTATCTGATTTTGGGTGATTTTTCATTTTTGTCATTTTTTGTGTCATAATGCATTTTTAGCCCATTGTAAGTATGTGCATTATATTTGCAGTAGTGTTTAGGGTCTTATGCTGGCCCTAACTCAATTTTTTAATTTTTTTAAATTTTTGAAAAATATGCATTGCTATAGCCTTACCTCTTATTTTGGGTGATTTATTGTTTTTGTCATTTTTTTTACCTTAATGCTTTTTTAGCCCATTGTAAGTAAGTGCATTATATTTGCAGTAGTGTTTAGGGTCTTATGCTGGCCCTAACTCAATTTTTTAATTTTTTCAAATTTTTGAAAAATATGCCTTACTATAGCCTTATATCTGATTTTTGGTGATTTTTCATTTTTGTCATTTTTTGTATCATAATGCATTTTTAGCCCATTGTAAGTATGTGCATTATATTTGCAGTCGTGTTTAGGGTCTTATGCTGGCCCTAACTCAATTTTTAAATTTTTTGAAATTTTTGAAAAATATGCCTTGCTATAGCCTTACCTCTTATTTTGGGTGATTTTTCATATTTGTCATTTTTTGTGCCTTAATGCTTTTTTAGCCCATTGTAAGTAAGTGCATTATATTTGTAGTAGTGTTTAGTGTCTTATGCTGGCCCTAATTCAATTTTTTAATTTTTTGAAATTTTTGAAAAATATGCCTTGCTATAGCCTTAACTCTTATTTTGGGTGATTTTTCATTTTTGTCATTTTTTGTGTCATAATGCATTTTTAGCCCATTGTAAGTATGTGCATTATATTTGCAGTAGTGTTTAGGGTCTTATGTTGGCCCTAACTCAATTTTTAAATTTTTTGAAATTTTTGAAAAATATGCCTTGCTATAGCCTTATATCTGATTTTGGGTGATTTTTCATTTTTGTCATTTTTTGTGTCATAATGCATTTTTAGCCCATTGTAAGTATGTGCATTATATTTGCAGTAGTGTTTAGGGTCTTATGCTGGCCCTAACTCAAATTTTAAATTTTTTGAAATTTTTGAAAAATATGCCTTGCTATAGCCTTACCTCTTATTTTGGGTGATTTTTCATATTTGTCATTTTTTGTGCCTTAATGCTTTTTAGCCCATTGTAAGTAAGTGCATTATATTTGTAGTAGTGTTTAGTGTCTTATGCTGGCCCTAATTCAATTTTTTAATTTTTTGAAATTTTTGAAAAATATGCCTTGCTATAGCCTTACCTCTTATTTTGGGTGATTTTTCATTTTTGTCATTTTTTGTGTCATAATGCATTTTTAGCCCATTGTAAGTATGTGCATTATATTTGCAGTAGTGTTTAGGGTCTTATGTTGGCCCTAACTCAATTTTTAAATTTTTTGACATTTTTGAAAAAATACCTTACTATAGTCTTACCTCTTATTTTGGGTGATTTATTGTTTTTGTCATTTTTTGTGCCTTAATGCTTTTTTAGCCCATTGTAAGTAAGTGCATTATATTTGTAGTAGTGTTTAGGGTCTTATGGTGGGCCTAACTCAATTTTTTAATTTTTTGAAATTTTTGAAAAATATGCCTTGCTATAGCCTTACCTCTTATTTTGGGTGATTTTTCAAATTTGTCATTTTTTGTGCCTTAATGCATTTTTAGCCCATTGTAAGTATGTGCATTATATTTGCAGTAGTGTTTAGGGTCTTATGCTGGCCCTAACTCAATTTTGAAATTTTTTGAAATTTTTGAAAAATATGCCTTGCTATAGCCTTACCTCTTATTTTGGGTGATTTATTGTTTTTGTCATTTTTTGTGCCTTAATGCTTTTTTAGCCCATTGTAAGTAAGTGCATTATATTTGCAGTAGTGTTTAGGGTCTTATGCTGGCCCTAACTCAATTTTTTAATTTTTTTAAATTTTTGAAAAATATGCCTTGCTATAGCCTTACCTCTTATTTTGGGTGATTTATTGTTTTTGTCATTTTTTGTGCCTTAATGCTTTTTTAGCCCATTGTAAGTAAGTGCATTATATTTGCAGTAGTGTTTAGGGTCTTATGCTGGCCCTAACTCAATTTTTACATTTTTTGAAATTTTTGAAAAATATGCCTTGCTATAGCCTTACTTCTGATTTTGGGTGATTTTTCATTTTTGTCATTTTTTGTGTCATAATGCATTTTTAGCCCATTGTAAGTATGTGCATTATATTTGCAGGAGTGTTTAGGGTCTTATGCTGGCCCTAACTCAATTTTTTAATTTTTTGAAATTTTTGAAAAATATGCCTTGCTATAGCCTTACCTCTTATTTTGGGTGATTTATTGTTTTTGTCATTTTTTGTGCCTTAATGCTTTTTTAGCCCATTGTAAGTATGTGCATTATATTTGTAGTAGTGTTTAGGGTCTTATGCTGGCCCTAACTCAATTTTTTAATTTTTTGATATTTTTGAAAAATATGCCTTGCTATAGCCTTATATCTGATTTTGGGTGATTTTTCATTTTTGTCATTTTTTGTGTCATAATGCATTTTTAGCCCATTGTAAGTATGTGCATTATATTTGCAGTAGTGTTTAGGGTCTTATGCTGGCCCTAACTCAATTTTTAAATTTTTTGAAATTTTTGAAAAATATGCCTTGCTATAGCCTTACCTCTTATTTTGGGTGATTAATTGTTTTTGTCATTTTTTGTGCCTTAATGCTTTTTTAGCCCATTGTAAGTATGTGCATTATATTTGTAGTAGTGTTTAGGGTCTTATGCTGGCCCTAACTCAATTTTTTAATTTTTTTAATTTTTTGAAAAATATGCCTTGCTATAGCCTTATATCTGATTTTGGGTGATTTTTCATTTTTGTCATTTTTTGTGTCATAATGCATTTTTAGCCCATTGTAAGTATGTGCATTATATTTGCAGTAGTGTTTAGGGTCTTATGCTGGCCCTAACTCAAATTTTAAATTTTTTGAAATTTTTGAAAAATATGCCTTGCTATAGCCTTACCTCTTATTTTGGGTGATTAATTGTTTTTGTCATTTTTTGTGCCTTAATGCTTTTTTAGCCCATTGTAAGTAAGTGCATTATATTTGTAGTAGTGTTTAGTGTCTTATGCTGGCCCTAATTCAATTTTTTAATTTTTTGAAATTTTTGAAAAATATGCCTTGCTATAGCCTTACCTCTTATTTTGGGTGATTTTTCATTTTTGTCATTTTTTGTGTCATAATGCCTTTTTAGCCCATTGTAAGTATGTGCATTATATTTGCAGTAGTGTTTAGGGTCTTATGTTGGCCCTAACTCAATTTTTAAATTTTTTGACATTTTTGAAAAAATTACCTTACTATAGTCTTACCTCTTATTTTGGGTGATTTATTGTTTTTGTCATTTTTTGTGCCTTAATGCTTTTTTAGCCCATTGTAAGTAAGTGCATTATATTTGTAGTAGTGTTTAGGGTCTTATGCTGGCCCTAACTCAATTTTTTAATTTTTTGAAATTTTTGAAAAATATGCCTTGCTATAGCCTTACCTCTTATTTTGGGTGATTTTTCAATTTTGTCATTTTTTGTGCCTTAATGCATTTTTAGCCCATTGTAAGTATGTGCATTATATTTGCAGTAGTGTTTAGGGTCTTATGCTGGCCCTAACTCAATTTTGAAATTTTTTGAAATTTTTGAAAAATATGCCTTGCTATAGCCTTACCTCTTATTTTGGGTGATTTATTGTTTTTGTCATTTTTTGTGCCTTAATGCTTTTTTAGCCCATTGTAAGTAAGTGCATTATATTTGCAGTAGTGTTTAGGGTCTTATGCTGGCCCTAACTCAATTTTTTAATTTTTTTAAATTTTTGAAAAATATGCCTTGCTATAGCCTTACCTCTTATTTTGGGTGATTTATTGTTTTTGTCATTTTTTGTGCCTTAATGCTTTTTTAGCCCATTGTAAGTAAGTGCATTATATTTGCAGTAGTGTTTAGGGTCTTATGCTGGCCCTAACTCAATTTTTTAATTTTTTGAAATTTTTGAAAAATATGCCTTGCTATAGCCTTACTTCTGATTTTGGGTGATTTTCATTTTTGTCATTTTTTGTGTCATAATGCATTTTTAGCCCATTGTAAGTATGTGCATTATATTTGCAGGAGTGTTTAGGGTCTTATGCTGGCCCTAACTCAAATTTTAATTTTTTGAAATTTTTGAAAAATATGCCTTGCTATAGCCTTACCTCTTATTTTGGGTGATTTATTGTTTTTGTCATTTTTTGTGCCTTAATGCTTTTTTAGCCCATTGTAAGTATGTGCATTATATTTGTAGTAGTGTTTAGGGTCTTATGCTGGCCCTAACTCAATTTTTTAATTTTTTGAAATTTTTGAAAAATATGCCTTGCTATAGCCTTATATCTGATTTTGGGTGATTTTTCATTTTTGTCATTTTTTGTGTCATAATGCATTTTTAGCCCATTGTAAGTATGTGCATTATATTTGCAGTAGTGTTTAGGGTCTTATGCTGGCCCTAACTCAAATTTTAAATTTTTTGAAATTTTTGAAAAATATGCCTTGCTATAGCCTTACCTCTTATTTTGGGTGATTAATTGTTTTTGTCATTTTTTGTGCCTTAATGCTTTTTTAGCCCATTGTAAGTATGTGCATTATATTTGTAGTAGTGTTTAGGGTCTTATGCTGGCCCTAACTCAATTTTTTAATTTTTTTAATTTTTGAAAAATATGCCTTGCTATAGCCTTATATCTGATTTTGGGTGATTTTTCATTTTTGTCATTTTTTGTGTCATAATGCATTTTTAGCCCATTGTAAGTATGTGCATTATATTTGCAGTAGTGTTTAGGGTCTTATGCTGGCCCTAACTCAAATTTAAATATTTTTGAAATTTTTGAAAAATATGCCTTGCTATAGCCTTACCTCTTATTTTGGGTGATTAATTGTTTTTGTCATTTTTTGTGCCTTAATGCTTTTTTAGCCCATTGTAAGTAAGTGCATTATATTTGTAGTAGTGTTTAGTGTATTATGCTGGCCCTAATTCAATTTTTTAATTTTTTGAAATTTTTGAAAAATATGCCTTGCTATAGCCTTACCTCTTATTTTGGGTGATTTTTCATTTTTGTCATTTTTTGTGTCATAATGCATTTTTAACCTATTGTAAGTATGTGCATTATATTTGCCGGAGTGTTTAGGGTCTTATGTTGGCCCTAACTCAATTTTTAAATTTTTGGAAATTTTTGAAAAATATGCCTTGCTATAGCCTTACCTCTTATTTTGGGTGATTAATTGTTTTTGTCATTTTTTGTGCCTTAATGCTTTTTTAGCCCATTGTAAGTAAGTGCATTATATTTGCAGGAGTGTTTAGGGTCTTATGCTGGCCCTAACTCAATTTTTTAATTTTTTGAAATTTTTGAAAAATATGCCTTGCTATAGCCTTACTTCTGATTTTGGGTGATTTTTCATTTTTGTCATTTTTTGTGTCATAATGCATTTTTAGCCCATTGTAAGTATGTGCATTATATTTGCAGTAGTGTTTAGGGTCTTATGTTGGCCCTAACTCAATTTTTAAATTTTTTTAAATTTTTGAAAAATATGCCTTGCTATAGCCTTACTTCTTATTTTGGGTGATTTATTGTTTTTGTCATTTTTTGTGCCTTAATGCTTTTTTAGCCCATTGTAAGTAAGTGCATTATATTTGCAGGAGTGTTTAGGGTCTTATGCTGGCCCTAACTCAATTTTTTAATTTTTTGAAATTTTTGAAAAATATGCCTTGCTATAGCCTTACCTCTTATTTTGGGTGATTTTTCATATTTGTCATTTTTTGTGCCTTAATGCATTTTTAGCCCATTGTAAGTAAGTGCATTATATTTGCAGTAGTGTTTAGGGTCTTATGCTGGCCCTAACTCAATTTTTAAATTTTTTGATATTTTTGAAAAATATGCCTTGCTATAGCCTTACCTCTTATTTTGGGTGATTTATTGTTTTTGTCATTTTTTGTGCCTTAATGCTTTTTTAGCCCATTGTAAGTAAGTGCATTATATTTGCAGAAGTGTTTAGGGTCTTATGCTGGCCCTAACTCAATTTTTTAATTTTTTGACATTTTTGAAAAAAATGCTTTGCTATAGCCTTATATCTGATTTTGGGTGATTTTTCATTTTTGTCATTTTTTGTGTCATAATGCATTTTTAGCCCATTGTAAGTATGGACATTATATTTGCAGTAGTGTTTAGGGTCTTATGCTGGCCCTAACTCAATTTTGAAATTTTTTGAAATTTTTGAAAAATATGCCTTGCTATAGCCTTACCTCTTATTTTGGGTGATTTATTGTTTTTGTCATTTTTTGTGCCTTAATGCTTTTTTAGCCCATTGTAAGTATGTGCATTATATTTGTAGTAGTGTTTAGGGTCTTATGCTGGCCCTAACTCAATTTTTTAATTTTTTGAAATTTTTGAAAAATATGCCTTGCTATAGCCTTACCTCTTATTTTGGGTGATTTATTGTTTTTGTCATTTTTTGTGCCTTAATGCTTTTTTAGCCCATTGTAAGTAAGTGCATTATATTTGCAGAAATGTTTAGGGTCTTATGCTGGCCCTAACTCAATTTTTAAATTTTTTGACATTTTTGAAAAAAATGCTTTGCTATAGCCTATTATCTGATTTTGGGTGATTTTTCATTTTTGTCATTTTTTGTGTCATAATGCATTTTTAGCCCATTGTAAGTATGTGCATTATATTTGCAGTAGTGTTTAGGGTCTTATGCTGGCCCTAACTCAATTTTTTAATTTTTTTAAATTTTTGAAAAATATGCCTTGCTATAGCCTTACCTCTTATTTTGGGTGATTTATTGTTTTTGTCATTTTTTGTGCCTTAATGCTTTTTTAGCCCATTGTAAGTATGTGCATTATATTTGTAGTAGTTTTTAGGGTCTTATGCTGGCCCTAACTCAATTTTTTAATTTTTTGAAATTTTTGAAAAATATGCCTTGCTATAGCCTTACTTCTGATTTTGGGTGATTTTTCATTTTTGTCATTTTTTGTGCCTTAATGCTTTTTTAGCCCATTGTAAGTAAGTGCATTATATTTGCAGTAGTGTTTAGGGTCTTATGCTGGCCCTAACTCAATTTTTAAATTTTTTGAAATTTTTGAAAAATATGCCTTGCTATAGCCTTACTTCTTATTTTGGGTGATTTATTGTTTTTGTCATTTTTTTGTGCCTTAATGCTTTTTTAGCCCATTGTAAGTAAGTGCATTATATTTGCAGTAGTGTTTAGGGTCTTATGCTGGCCCTAACTCAATTTTTAATTTTTTGAAATTTTTGAAAAATATGCCTTGCTAAAGCCTTACTTCTGATTTTGGGTGATTTTTCATTTTTGTCATTTTTTGTGTCATAATGCATTTTTAGGCCATTGTAAGTATGTGCATTATATTTGCAGGAGTGTTTAGGGTCTTATGCTGGCCCTAACTCAATTTTGTAATTTTTTGAAATTTTTGAAAAATATGCCTTGCTATAGCCTTACCTCTTATTTTGGGTGATTTTTCATTTTTGTCATTTTTTGTGCCTTAATGCTTTTTTAGCCCATTGTAAGTAAGTGCATTATATTTGCAGAAATGTTTAGGGTCTTATGCTGGCCCTAACTCAATTTTTAAATTTTTTGACATTTTTGAAAAAAATGCTTTGCTATAGCCTATTATCTGATTTTGGGTGATTTTTCATTTTTGTCATTTTTTGTGTCATAATGCATTTTTAGCCCATTGTAAGTATGTGCATTATATTTGCAGTAGTGTTTAGGGTCTTATGCTGGCCCTAACTCAATTTTTTAATTTTTTTAAATTTTTGAAAAATATGCCTTGCTATAGCCTTACCTCTTATTTTGGGTGATTTATTGTTTTTGTCATTTTTTGTGCCTTAATGCTTTTTTAGCCCATTGTAAGTATGTGCATTATATTTGTAGTAGTGTTTAGGGTCTTATGCTGGCCCTAACTCAATTTTTTATTTTTTGAAATTTTTGAAAAATATGCCTTGCTATAGCCTTACTTCTGATTTTGGGTGATTTTTCATTTTTGTCATTTTTTGTGCCTTAATGCTTTTTTAGCCCATTGTAAGTATGTGCATTATATTTGCAGTAGTGTTTAGGGTCTTATGCTGGCCCTAACTCAATTTTTAATTTTTTTAATTTTTGAAAAATATGCCTTGCTATAGCCTTACCTCTTATTTTGGGTGATTTATTGTTTTTGTCATTTTTTGTGCCTTAATGCTTTTTTAGCCCATTGTAAGTAAGTGCATTATATTTGCAGTAGTGTTTAGGGTCTTATGCTGGCCCTAACTCAATTTTTTAATTTTTTGAAATTTTTGAAAAATATGCCTTGCTAAAGCCTTACTTCTGATTTTGGGTGATTTTTCATTTTTGTCATTTTTTGTGTCATAATGCATTTTTAGCCATTGTAAGTATGTGCATTATATTTGCAGTAGTGTTTAGGGTCTTATGCTGGCCCTAACTCAATTTTGTAATTTTTTGAAATTTTTGAAAAATATGCCTTGCTATAGCCTTACCTCTTATTTTGGGTGATTTTGTCAATTTTTGTCATTTTTTGTGCCTTAATGCTTTTTTAGCCCATTGTAAGTATGTGCATTATATTTGTAGTAGTGTTTAGGGTCTTATGCTGGCCCTAACTCAATTTTTTAATTTTTTGAAATTTTTGAAAAATATGCCTTGCTATAGCCTTACTTCTGATTTTGGGTGATTTTTCATTTTTGTCATTTTTTGTGTCATAATGCATTTTTAGCCCATTGTAAGTATGTGCATTATATTTGCAGTAGTGTTTAGGGTCTTATGCTGGCCCTAACTCAGATTTTAAATTTTTTGAAATTTTTGAAAAATATGCCTTGCTATAGCCTTACCTCTTATTTTGGGTGATTAATTGTTTTTGTCATTTTTTGTGCCTTAATGCTTTTTTAGCCCATTGTAAGTAAGTGCATTATATTTGCAGAAGTGTTTAGGGTCTTATGCTGGCCCTAACTCAATTTTTTAATTTTTTGAAATTTTTGAAAAATATGCCTTGCTATAGCCTTACCTCTTATTTTGGGTGATTTATTGTTTTTTGTCATTTTTTGTGCCTTAATGCTTTTTTAGCCCATTGTAAGTAAGTGCATTATATTTGCAGTAGTGTTTAGGGTCTTATGCTGGCCCTAACTCAATTTTTAATTTTTTGAAATTTTTGAAAAATATGCCTTGCTATAGCCTTACTTCTGATTTTGGGTGATTTTTCATTTTTGTCATTTTTTGTGTCATAATGCATTTTTAGCCCATTGTAA